>NC_036863.1:32932477-32934025 GCF_002910315.2 Salvelinus sp. IW2-2015 | reverse complement strand
TGTGTGTGTGTGTGTGTGTGTGTGTGTGTGTGTGTGTGTGTGTGTCTGCGCGTGTGTGCCTGTGTGTGTGTACATCCCCATAACGCCTCCTGCTAACCTCACTCACCACAGTGAAAACGATGACTTTTGCCTATAACTGGTGTGCTTTACCGCTCTAACTTATGGCTGTGAGTTGACTTAAGAAACATGCACAGCGGTGCGTTTTACTGAAACACTCCCTACTAATTATGTCCAACCTACACCTTTCTCTCTCTCTCTCTGTATCTCGCTCATTTCACTTCTCAACTTCTTAAAGAAATGTGAATAATGCATGACAGGCGGCGCCGGTTTTGTCTTTTCCATTTAGCGAGGCAGACTAGCTAAATCAAAGGGCAACGAAACCCAGTGCTTTTCTTTCTTTCCCCTCAGAAAGCATGTGCCGGTTTGGAAGCTTATTCTCAGCGATCAGGTGGTGCTGTAATCAGCACCTCTGGGCTGGTAGCTTCTAGCTCAACACAACAACAGAATAGGAAAGGAAGTCTCTCTTTCTCTCTCCCTCTTTGTGAGAGACTACTTTTCTAAAGCAGGAGGAGGGAGGCAGAAAAGCATGGCGGAGACCGACAGACAGTGGGCTTCATCCGGAGCCAGMGTGGGTCCGGGCCGGGGAAGTAAATGTCAGCTCCCCGCAGGGTGCTGTGGAAGGCAGCGCCCGGTGCCTTTGACTGCGTTGCTATGCTACTGTTACTGGCCTCAGTGGCCTGTTGCGGCAGGTATCTTCAATGAGGCCTGACAGAGGGCCAGGGCTGGGCTCTAGGGGAGAGAGAGGGGAGTGGTACCTCCACTACTGCTCATAGGTTGGAGGGAGAGGTGGAAGAGGAGGGGAAACGGCATGGGAGACCGGGGGTGTGGTGTGAAGCGAACCCAGCTGGGGTTCAAGGAAGCACAGAGCTGGAGGCTTCTAACTGTTAACTGCTTCCACAACCAGTGCAGGAAGTAATAAGCAATTAGAACCACAAAACACTGACTGACTGCCCTTCTCCCTGACAACAAAAAACCCCGGCCAATTATGTATTTTCTCCAAGCTCTTTGAAGACACGTGATTCTGGGGTGCTGGGGGTTGGGATGCCATTACTTACACTGTATACTCAGAAACAGGTCAGACTCCTTATGGTTCAGCATCTGGTCTGTCCTATGCTGTTCACTGTCCAGTAGTGTAGCTGTGGGTCTAACCCAGCAGAAACCTGCTTTGTGTATTTGAGAACTCTCATCACTCTAGAGGGGGTCTAGGGGAGTCAGTGAGAGAGGTGGGGTGAAGAGGCAGGCTGTAATTTGACTGGCCAGCCAACAAAGACAGAGCCATGACCTCTCTTCCTCTACCAGGAGCAGCACTGTGTCAACGTTATGGCCCACACGCTTGGGAGGAYGGGAGGTGAGGGAGGGGGGAATTCTGCTTGGTTGATGGATGAAGGTAACGTTTCCATTGTTTCAAGTCAGCTGTTATGATAGAGATGGAGTGCATCGATGGAGAGGGTGAAAGAGAGATGGTGAAGGGAGAGGGAGGAAGAGAGA
>NC_036863.1:32922561-32932452 GCF_002910315.2 Salvelinus sp. IW2-2015 | reverse complement strand
TGTGAAAGAAGACGTGAAGGGAGAGGAGGTAAGAAATAATGTAAGGGGAAGAGGGAAGGCTTTAGAGAGATGGTGAAGAGAGGGAGAAGGGAGTAGAGACGATGCGTTGAAGGAGAGGAGGTAGAGAGATTGGTGAAAAGAGAGATGGTGAAGGGAGAGGAGGTAGAGAGATGTGAAGGGTTCGAGAGGAGGTAGAGAGTATGCGTGAAGGGGAGAGGAACCTGGTTAGAGAGATGAGTAGAAGGGAGAGGGATGGCGCTAGACGAGCATGGTGAAAAAAGATCGCTGGAAGGTGAGAAGGAGGGATGAGAGATGGTCTCCCGTAGAGAAGAGAGAGGGAGTATAGCCACAACGACTGGTAGAACGGACGAGAGGGGACGGTAGAGAGATGGTGAAAGGGAGAGGGAGAAGAGAGATCGCGTGAAAGGAGAGGCGAGGTAAGAAGAGATGTGAAGAGGGAGAGGAGGTACAGAGCATGGGAAAGGAGAGAGAAGGTAGAGAGATGGTGAAAGGGAAGAGGGAGGTGAGAGAGATGGTTAAGAGAGAACCAAGACACCAGCGCCCACCCCGGTAGAGGAGTATTCGAAAGGGGAGAGGGAGACTAGAGAGATGTGAAGGAGAGGGATGTAAGAGAGATGGTGAAGGGAGAGGGAGGTAGAGCAGTGTGAAGACGAGAGAGGGAGAAGAGAGATGGGTGAAAGAGAGGAGCTATAGAGAGATTGAAGGAGAGGCGAGGTAGAGAGGTAGCACGTTGGAACGAGAAAGAAGCGGACAAGGTAGAGAGACTGGTGAAGGGAAGTGCGGAATGGTAGAGAGGTGTGAAAGGGAGGAGGAGGCAGATTGATGATGGTGAAAGACGAGACGGATATTAACGGACTGTTGAAAAGGGGAGAGGGAAGGCTAGAGAGAGGTGGAAAGAGAGGGAAGGTAAGAGATACGGTTGACGGCGATGAGGAGGTAGAGGAGAGTGAAGGCAGAAGGGAGGTAGAGAATTGCGTGTAGGGAGAGGGAGAGGCGGTTAAGAGAGCATGGTGAAAGGAGACGAGGGAAGTAGAGAGGTGGTGAAGGAGAGGGAGGAAGAGAGAATGGTGAAAGAGAGGGAGGGTTAGAGAATGTGAAGGCGAGGGAGGTTAGAAGAGATGGTGAAGCTGAGAGGAGTTAGAGAGAGATGGTGAAAGGGAAGAGGGAGTAGAGAGATGGTGAAGGGAGAGGGAGGAAGAGAGAAATGGTGAAGGGAGAGGAGGTAGAGAAGTGCGTGAAGGGAGAGGGAAAGGAAAGAGGAACGATCGGTAGAAAGAGAGGAAGTAGGAGATGGTGAAGGGAGAGGGAGGTAGAGAGACTGGTGAAGGGAGAGGGACAGTAGAGAGATGGTGGTAAGGGGAAGAGCGAGTAAGAGAGGATGGTGCCCAAGGGTCTGAGAGGGAAGGTAGCGAGATGGTGAAGGGAAAGGGAAGGAAGCCGAAGATGGTTTGTAAGGGAGAGGGAGGTAAGACAAGGGCGAAGAGGAGAAAGGTAGAAGAGATGTGAAGGAGGGGAGTAGGAAGAGATGGTGAAGGGAAGAAGGAGAGTAGAGAGAAATGGTGCAACGGGAAGAAGGGGAGGTAAGAGAGGATGCTGAAGGGGAGAGAGGGAAGGTAGAGAGTGGTGAAGTGAGAGGAGTAGAGAGATTTGGTGAAAGGTGGAGAGGGAGGTAGAGCGATTGTGAAGGAAAGGAGTAGAGAGATGGTGAAGGGAGACGTAGCTAGAGCAGATGGTATGAAGGAGAAAGAGCGGCCCTAGACGCATGAGACAGGACAACGAAGAGCGAGTGTAAGATGAGGGAGGAGTGTGTGTAGTTTGGCATAGGACCTTGCGAGACTGTGTGTTGTTGGTGTGAGTGGTGATAGAATGTAAGAGGATAGCATAATGGTGGTGTAAGTATAACATATGGCGGTGTGTGTGTGTGTGATAGTGTGTGGATGTGTATGGTGATGTGTGGGTGAGGTGTAGTAGGTGTGTCGGTGCTGTAGCTGCATGGGACTGTTCTGTTCTATGCGACCGGTGAAACTGACCTTTGCAAAGACTTCTTTGCGATTGATGATATTTGAGCGGCAGCATCAACATGACTAATATGATCTAGGCCATATTACAAATCAATATCAGCGATACATGCGTCTTTTCTGTTCTTTATGCTACTGTCGATCGTCTACAGGTCGTTACCACTGTCTTCCACTCGGAACCTCGTCTTTCACCCTCCTCTCCCTTCTCTATCTCTCGACTAACAGTAATTTCATGAGGGCATCCAATAATATGAGTCAGCAACCCTTGCTGCCCCAGTGATCTCCAGTGGGCTGAGCACAGCTTGAAGAAGTGAGTAGCATAGCCGGTAGTGCGGGTTCATGAAGTGGCTGTGAACGAGGGAGTCAGTCCGCGCTAGATATGACTAGAAGCAATGTGGCTAGCACACAGCAGGTAGAATGTGATGAGTGAATGATGAGTGCTACTCTTCTAGCTTCCCACTGCTGCCTGCATTTGGCTGTCCCATTTTACCACATTTTACTCCTTCTGGCCATTGCTGTGTCTTCTGACCCTGACAGAACAGGCGCTCAGACTAGCGTCGAGGCGTGGGTCTCCTACACAGCTGCAAGGTGTTTCAATGTAATCGCGTCGCTCTCCACAGCGGCGTGCGACTGCCTGCATGGTCCCGAATAGCGCACAGCGCCGATAGTCACCACAGTGTTGCGAAATTGGCTGTGGAGTCCTGTGGGTAGTCGGTGCGACCCTCTTTATAGAGATTCTGTTGAACACATGGGAAAAAGTGGGTAAACTGCGTGAGCGGTTTGGAAACTTAGACCCTCATCGACATCAAGTCGTATACCCAACAATGGTTCTGTGACCACACAGACCGGTGCACCTAAACCAAATCAAAAAACAATGAACCTAGGTGAAGAGGAAGCCGGATCGAGCAGTTACGTACGAAGTAGCCCCGTCTCAAAACGCCACCGTATGACTTATGATCTTAGCCACATGTGCACCCTACTGAAGCAGCACACACACATCCATGTATCAAGCGTGCTCAAGGTAATATTCAATGCGGTCATGCCAGCACCAACATCCCTTACTCAGTTTAAACACTTGTCTCCTCCACCTGCCATCATTACACTGATTGATAACGAATTAACATCTGCAGTGATCATCAATAATGGGTATCTTATAGCATTACCCTGGAATCACCATGGTCTACACGCGTCTATGTCCTATGAAAGACAACGGTTGCATTGCATAATGTCATGTTTGTTAGGGGGGCTTACACGGCTGGTATACTCATGTGGTGATGTCTATTGCTCAGAGAGCAGCTAAGAGTACGCCACACCAAACTTTAAACCCAGTTCCTACATCAGAAGAGAGTTGGTACAGGAGTACTTGCTGCATGTGCCTCTCTGTGAAGCCCCACCAGTCTACCGTTGCGAAGAAATCGCAGCTATAAAACTACAAAACCCAGGAGTACGATGAGCCATTTGCAGCGGCCCTAGGAGAGTTAACTAATGCCATTGAAGGGGACTGCCCAACGTTATGCTTTCATTGAGAACTCTCCGTAAAGAAAGACAGACAAGGGCAGACTGTTAAACGGCCCTAATGCGCTGTCCCTAATAATTCCACATACGCCATATCACTGTGCTACACGCTCCATTCATTTCTTCTCGCCCACCTGATCGGATGTGTAGAGAAGCAAACGCACTCCCCCCCCGCCCCCACCAATTCCCCCCCCCCGCACGAGACTTAGGCCAGGAACACGACAGGGCACATTCTCATTCTCATCCTCAGCCTGCTTACCATAGAGACCGCAAGGGAAGTCACAGGGGGACAAAACCAGTTGGAATCGGACATTGCTTTCCATAATCTGATGCTCCGCGTGACCATCTCAACTCGGCATATATGGTCCAACTACGCGGATCTTAAGGACCACGGACCTAAACAAACTCTTCGTCACCAAACAATGCGACAAACTTTAATCTTTCCGTATGTCTCGCAAAAAGCCTAACTATGACCTAAATGTGTTTGGATAGACCCAGAACGCCAGCATAGGCCTCAGTATCAAGTTTTCACCTGCATCTTGCGGAGCTGGGAGGAGTAGTTGCGCAAGTCGGCAGTTGCGTTCTGCGTGCAAGGTCGTGAGAGGTGAAGCTGCTTCGCCAGCCGGGTGAGCAGGTGGTCTGACTGGCTGGCTCGCGAGCAGAGGGGGGAGGCATACAAGAGAGCAGCGGAGAAAGATGGCCGAATTGGGCGGCAGGGACCCGCTACAAATCACAGGACAGAACCACAGCTTATGATGGAAGTCAGATGGAAACGGGTTAATTACAATGCGTGTGTGGTAGTATTTTAATTTAAAGAACATCTCGGCACTACCCCGCAACAGCAGAATCACATCGCTATGCACGCACACACAACACACACTATCCACACCAGGTCATTGTGGAGCACCCAGAAAAGGATCTACAGCCAAAGTTCCTGGACAGAGGTAGACTGAAACGAACCAGAAGGAAGAAGCCTGTTGATGGTATGCGAGGAGAAATATCCTTCTGAGACTTCAGATGTAGAATGAACATACCAAATAAGACCCAGAAAGGGAACAAAACAACACAAAGACCAGAGAGAGAACGCGGCGGGCCGAAAGGGGGCAACCAAAGAGGTACATAAGAGGAAGAAGGAGCACACCGCGAGACGAACCACCGAATATCAGAGATGTGACCCGCAGACACCAGACACCCAACCCAGAGAGCAGAGAGATGAGAGGAGAGATAGAAGCAGAAAGAGAGAGGAAGAGTAGAGACACGTATCCTTTCCGCTTCAAGCCGTCCAGCGTAGAGAATTACAGGAGCAGTGAAGCCAGTACCAAAGAAAAAAAAGAGAGAGACAGAGAGAGTGGAGGAAAAAAGTGGTTGAGTAACTCTTCAAGGGATATTATCATGCCAGAGGCACATGAGCACCCTGCCACAACTTACTCATAAACGACTATTGCTGAGAGAAAAAATGGACTATTTAACACTTAGTTTTCTGGTGTTATTCTCACCGTGTCAAGGTAGACGGCCAAATTAAAGGTAGGTCGTTGTCCTTTCAGCTGGCCCTTTGATGCGTCTGGGCCAGAGATTGAAACAGCGACTCAGAGTACATATGATAAGAATCAACTCATGCATAAACGGGAAGAGCATTAGAAAACAGGGAGCGACACGAGACAGCAAGATATAGGTATACGAGAAAACGGCAGACGGGCAGGATGAGTGAGCGACATAGAGGAAATGAAGAGAACAGAGACAGCGAAGGCGTCAGGAGAAATGTGAGAGTAACGACGAGAAGATGACATATAGAGGCGAAGCAAAGCGACAAGAGGAAATTGGGTTTGTAGTCTTATAGGTTGCGGGTGGAGGAGATGGTCAGGAAATCTATGTCTGTTGAGGTTTAAGAAACACGAGTAGACCATCTCCGTAATCTTGTTAAAAAATAACTGATCGAAGGCCTGAGCCGACACGTGGAGGTAAAAGGGACACAGAAAAACTTAAGCTCAACCAAGATGAACTATTGAAATTGGTTTAGCAAGGACACGGCACTGACAGCACTTCAAACTACTAAAAACTAGTATTCACCTCAATGTAGTTGCAGGCGATAAAATGTCGTGTCAGATACTCACTTCCAGTGGCGGAGCCGTCGCCTGTGGATCTTCAGGTCTTCCGCTGGTGGAGAGAAAGAAGAGTGAAGGGGCCGTGAGAACTCTCGCCAGCCCTTGTCCGAGAGGGCAGCCCGGGGGACCATCGACATGGCAGAGACGCGAGTAGGCCGCAACTGAGGAGCCCAATGACCAACCAGGCGCCACAGAGGCAAAGGCAATTTACAGTGCTAATGCCAACACCTGATCCTCAATACTTACGCATGTATGTACTTATACTACAGAGGGCTTTATAGCTGTACCAGCGAGGGCGCCAAGGGTCATATATTACCAGCCAAATATACAAGTCCGCTAATGAGCCAAGCACCGATAATATAATCATGCACACAGTACTACTTATACTAGCCAATAATTACTTGAACGCTATTCTCGTCTATTAAACAACGATATTAGGTATATCCTGAGACGAAGTCATTATTTCTCTCCTGTGCTCCGTGCGCTGTCAGATGGTCTACTGCTGTAGTCACGTTGTATAGACAGTTGAAAGTACTGCAGAGGAAGCCCGTTATACACAGAACTTAGTTGGGAGTCATATAAAAACTTGTCCTTTCAAACCAACTCCAACAAATGTGCTGTTAACAAAAACTATAGTGTTTGCAAGTTGGTATATAGGACATACAATACTTATGTGCATGACACAAGTAATTTTTACAACAATTGTTTACCAGACAGAATATATTCATTATAATCACTGTATGCACCAATTCCAGTGAAGGTCAGAAGGATTCACATACACTAAGGTAACTGTGCCTTAAGAACAGCTATGTAATAATTCACGTCCGAAGCAAGAAGGTTATAGGTCATGGAACTATTAAGAACACTTCTGACAGGCTCACATTCGACAGTAAATGTCCATCGAGTCCACGATGCGAAGGTATACCTGTGGCGGATTTCAAGGATCCCACCTGTCAAGCACATCACTGAATTCTGGGCATGACATCCTTCCTGAAATCAGAAAGAGAAAAATCAGCCCAAGACCTCAGAGATTTTTTTTTAGACCTCCACAAGTCTGTTCATCCTTGGGAGCAAATTCCAAATACCTGAAACGTTACCACGTTGCATCTGTACAAACCAATAGTCCGCAAGTATAGAACACCCACAGTAGTAACGCTCAGGAAGGAGACGCGTTCTGTCTTCCGTAGAAAGAATGAACGTACGTGTGGTGCGAAGACCCAGTGCAAATCAAATCCGCACCATTGAAACACCCACAGCCAACAGGACCTTAGGTGAAAAAGGAGTGCTGGAGGAAACAGGTATAGAAAATATTATCTATTCCACAGTAAGATGAGATGAGAAACAGAGTCCGTATATCGACCGAATAAAACCTGGAAAAGGAGAGAGAGACTAAAACTGAAGCTCAGCGAGAGGAGGAAGCACACCTGACTCATTGAACTACACAACCATTAAAAAATAAGGCCAGATTCTGACAGGGTTATGCACATGGGGGACAAAGATCGTACGTTTTGAGGGAAGATGTCCCTCTGGCTCTGATCGAAATCGAAAAACGTAGAACTGTTTGGCCATAAAGACCAATCGTTATGTTTGGAGGAAAAAGGAAGCCTTGCAAGCACGCAAGACAACACACAATACCCAAATGTGAAGATCGGAGACGAGTGGCAGCATCAGTTGTGGGGAGCTAGCTATTGCTGCAGAGGGCCCAAGGTCACTGATTGCACTTAATCATTAAAATAGGATGGCGAATAATCAATTGAGGACAGAAAATGAGGTGGACATATGAACACACACATCTGCAAAACATCGTCAGGACACGCGAGTTAAAGCTTTGGTCGAAAATGGGTCTTGCACAAATGGACAAATGACCCCACAGCATACTTCCAAAGTTGTGCAAAAATGGCTTAAGAGACAACAAAGTCAAGGTATTGAGTGGCCCATGCACAAACGCGCCTGCACTCAAATCCCATAGAAATAAAAGCTTGAAAATACAAAAATCATTCCCTTTAAACATAATTAACTGACAAGGTGCACAGTCTTAAAATAAAGGTAAGGTGGATCCTATAAGCTGACCTAAGGACAGGGAAGTTGTACTAGAGACCTTAAAATCGTCTGGTAAAAATTGTGGCAAACACTCGAGCTATTAAATTGATTTGGCTAAGTTGTATGTAAACTATCAACGACTCTCCAACTGCTAGCGTCTATGAATGGTCTCTGCGTTTTGGCGGGTAAATCCTTAAGGGGTACTATACGTGCTGTGCAGCTGGTCGTGCAACGGGCTTTGGTCAGTTAGCACTGCTAAACCAGGCCTTCAGGGCACTCACTGGCTATCGTGTTTCTCCATGGCCTCCATAACTGATCCAGTCGGCTGCCAGAATCGATGCCCTGGAGGAAGCCAGCAGAGAGTGAAACACACAACGTGGTCAAAGTCAGGTTCACTCACACAACACAACAGAAACATAGAAGCGTATGGTGGCACCCAACACATCACGCTGAGAGAGGGCGACAGAGTGAATGGTCGAAACATACTGATGTATCCACTAGATTAGATAGACAAGAGAGACCTAGCAAGAGACATCGAAGAATATAAGATACGAGATGACGTTATGGGTATGGAAGAGAGCAGCAAATAAATGAAATCCAAACCACACACACATCACTCGACCTGCGAGACTCAGGAAGTCTGCTCCAGGGAGTGGGAGCTGTATCCCGGCGCAAAACCACTGCTCCCGTCCCCTCACCGGCCCGGGCCAGCCTGGGAGGGAGGGAGATAGAGAGAGAGGCAGGATGTGGAGCCATGATGGAGTGTGATCTACCAGGACCAGAAAGGGAAGGCTGTCTTCTTCTCCTTCTTCTGAGAGCAGTCCAGGGAGAGTGTTAATGTGTTGTGTTCTGAACCCTGATCACTCTGCCTATTAAAAGGCCATTAGATCTGTAATGAGGGGGAAAGTCCAAATGTGGACAGGCTTCATTTAATTAGGCTGGTGGTTGTGGGCTGGTGAGAGACAGGAAGCAGTTTGATACACACATACAAATGCACAAGTTTGACTGTTCTCATAAAACAGAAACAAAGGTGTCTTTAATGCTTTCCTTAGACTAGCATAGAGAGCATATCATATAAATCCTTTACCCCAGCATCACCCTATAAACACTAACACTGTGTTCATATTACAGATATATTACATAAGCAAAGTGTTGTTACACAGGCTAATATTAGTTTAGTTCAGTCAGCTCTTCAGAGCTTAGTGACTGATTTGGGTTGGAAAAACAGAATAACAAACTAGTCTTGAACGGGATGGTTTGACATGATTCATGCGTGTGTGGCATGTATATGACCGGAGAAAATAAGGAAAATTAAAAGGAGACGGCCTGTTTATTAATGCAGGGCTGGAGAAAGGCGTCCGTCCTAAGTGGTCCCGGGTAACACGCCGAAGATTAATTGCCGCGCGAAGGCAATGAATTAAAGTTGATCTATAGCTCATCACAATATACATTGCTGGGCTTCTCCCTCCCGCAATGAAATACTTGACTTTTAATGTGGATTCGTCCGTCAGAGGAGGTGGCTGACAAAATTAAGCATTCGAAACTGAAATCCAACCAGGCAATTAAGAAGGAGAGGCCCTCAGGGTGACCACATCCTCCCAGGATGCATTTCTGCGTGCCCATAGTCAGACTAGGTGCCCACAGGGCCGTGGGCACACAGACAGACAGACAGCAGGAAGATAGACAGACAGAAGACAACAGGCAGAGAGAGAACCAACAGGAGACAGGACAGAAGAGACAGACAGGACGAACACAGACAGACAGACAGAACAGACAGACAGACAGACAGGAGAGATTAGACAGATAAAGAGAAGACAGGAGAGATAGACAAACAGGAAAGATAGACAGACAGAGAGATAGACACAGACAGAGCATGGAGAGATAGGACAGATAGTGACAGACAGGAGAGGCAGACAGACAGACAGACAGGGAGACAGACAGACAGACAGACATACATGAGAGCTAGACAGACAGACAGACAACAAGACAGACATGATCAGACCAACAGACGAGACAGACGACAGACAGGAAAGACAGACAACATACAAGACAGTAGCAGGACAGACAGAGAAAGGACAGACAGACAGAACAGACAGACAGACAGACAAAGACAACAGACAGACAGACAGACAGACAAGACAGACAGACAGACAGACAGACAGACAGACAGACAGACAGACAGGAGAGATATAAGT
>NC_036863.1:32908184-32921202 GCF_002910315.2 Salvelinus sp. IW2-2015 | reverse complement strand
TAACGGGACAGACCAGGAGACAGACACCGACACAGACAGACAGCCCCAGACCAGACCAGACAGACGCTACAGACAGACGATCGACAGACAGGAGAGATTCTGACGGGAGAGATATTACAGATGAGACAGGACATACCACATGTGAGAAGATAACAAGGACCATCGCCGCGGACAAAAGGACATGAATAGCAAGGTGAGACACACAGACAGAAGACATGAGAGACAGGACACACCAGTGACATGTACAGGAGAGCCAGACGACAGACAGACAACATGAAGCTAGGACAGACAGACAGACAGACAGACAGACAGAATCAGACAGACAGACAGATAACAAGACAAAGGGAATAGACTAGACAACATGACAAGACAAGAGACAGACAGCGATAGGACAGACAGCACAGGAGAGCTAAACAGAAGCAGGACAGACAGACAGACACAGACAGACCAGACAAGACAGAACAGACAGACAGACAACAGACAGACAACAGCAGACAGACAGACAGACAGAGAGATATCACAGACAGACAGAAGACGGAGAGAGGAATACAGGAGAACAGACAGACAGGAAGAGACAGACATACAGGAGAAGACAACCAGGGACGAGACAGGGAGAGACAGGACCAGGAGAGAACAGACAAGGGAAGACAGACAGGGGAGACCAAACAGAGCCAGAACAGGAGACACAGACAGGGGAGAGACAGACAGGAGAGGGACAGGAAGGAGAGACAATAGGGGAGACCAGAAGGTAGAGAACAGACAGAGAGACACTGGGAAGCGAGAGACAGACAGAGAGAGACAGAAGGAGAGACAGGGGAGGAGAGACAGACAGGAGAGACAGGGAAGGGAAACCATCGGATGAATCAATAAGAGATAGAAGAGGGTCTCTGTTTATTTTTATCTTGAATCCTCCTTTCAAAGCCTTTCCTCCGTCTCTTAGTTATGCAGTACAGTAAATAAGTGCTGCAAATCGATGTTTCCCCTTCTGAGGCGTAATAATCACACTGATTCAACAAAAAGCGATACAATGCTCGCACCTAATACATCAAAATCCAAACAAAGGGAAAACCAAGTTGGCCCAGAGAGGAGTGCCGTGCCTTTTAGCGATCTTTTAGGAGGCTAGCCTGGCGTTGACTGTTGCCTGCATCTATCTTCTATTCGCATGCCTTCTAGAAAGGATCCGCTTGCGCTTTAGTGTGTCCATACAACGGCCAACGGTGAGACGGTTTGTTTCACCTTCCACTAGCCAGAGGGACACAACAATCACCGTGGACTCACTCTTTGTCCTCCTCCAGTCCTCATCATTACTCCATGTTATCTACCTTAACCTTTGCCTCCTCCAGTCCTCTTCATACTCATGTTACTTCTACTAACCCTTGTCCTCCTCCAGTCCTCACATTACTCATGTTATGCTACTTAACCTTTGTCCCTCCTTCCAATCCTCATCATTACTCATGTTATCTACTTAACCTTTGTCCTCCTCCAGTCCTCATCATTACTCATGTTATCTACTTAACCTTTGTCCTCCTCCAGTCCTCACTGCTATAACCCCCGGAGGGCAGAGAAAACACACTGTGTGTTTGATTGTTTACCCTTTTGTGTGTGTGAGCATTCACGTGCTTCAGTGTTCATGTGTGTGTGTGTGTGTGTGTGTGTGTGTGTGTGCATGTTTGTATGTGTGTGTGTTTGCGACTGTGTGTGTTTATGTGCTTTTGTGAGTCCCCTATGAAAATATGTCTACACTGCAGAAGTAATAGGTCTACAGTGATTCCTATTTTCCACCAGTCCACAGTCAGAAGGAAAGGATAGAAAGGGCCATTGTGGACAAGGAGGTAGAATGCTGATAGCAGGACTTTAATCCATAACATATTCAGAGTGGGAAAAGTGAGCGGTTTGCAGTTTGTGCTGTTTGCTGTGATAGAACTGGCAGAGGCTCCAGGTGCAGTAGCCACGCAGGCTCAAGAGGACCTCTGAGAATTACCATTCTCATACGGGTCACTGTCACATTTCTGCACAAGAAGAATACAATGTAGCTTTTCTGTCAGAAACATCCCTTTCTGAAGAGGCTGTGTTTGGCAGTTATTAAATACTATTATTATTTCCTTTATAATCAGCTGCCTGACATTAAGATAATACAACGCTTACTGATGTACGATGTTGCTATATCATTCTGCTTCTTTATTTTTTATCGAAGGGACAATACTAACTATTAATCTCACAGAACCCACAAAGTATGTTGTCTGTAATGTCTTTTCCGTTATGTCAGACCCCAGTAAACTAGCTCTTCCCATTGGGATCCTAATGCATCAAATCAAATCGCTGAATCATTGTTGTGACTCCTGTGACGGTTGGTCTGTTGTTGGATGTTGGTGTGGGATATGTATTTCCTGCTCCTTACTTGTCACTCTGTTAGAGTGGAGGTATGTACTGATGCTGCTGTTTTCTCCTCTATCTGCCTGCACATTACCCAGGGGGCCGAGCCAGAGTTGCGGTGGGAGTATTTGGCACTCCGCTGTGCTTGTAGGAGTTGTAACCAAGGCTCTATGTTCTGTTCCCCTCCAGTTAGAGAGAGGGAGGAAGGGAGAGAGGGATAGAGAAAGGGAGGGGGAAAGATGAAGGGAAGAGGGAGAGGTACAGTAGAGAGAGGGAGAGAAAGACAGAGAGTGAGAGGAAGAGAGAAGAAGGGAGAGAGAGTGAGAGGGGGAGAGATGGAGAGGGGGAGAGAAGCAGGGAGAGGAGAGTTAGGGGGAGAGAGAGGTAGGCCTGTGGTGTTCCCATCCTCTATAGACTACAGCTGTGCTGCCTAAAGAGACAGAGACAGGCAGGCTTTGTCTCCAGCGTCATCCACAGCTTAAACAAACACATGTTATGTAAGAGCCTTTCAAACAAACACACTGTACCGGAGAGGGAGGGGGAAGACAAAGTTTAGAGAGATGGAGGAAGGGAGGAGAGACAGGGGGAGGAAGACAGTGAGAGTTGGGGAAAGTGGGATGGTATTTCACAGTAGAACAGATTAATCAGAAACTGTTCATTATGCTGAATCATTTCAGAAATGCTCTTAAATCAAGTTTCCATTTCCATTTGTTTGATTTTTTAAAACCTTTTCCACATATGAACTACTCAGACAATTACTTTTTTCCTTCTCCCCCAAACTTCAGATTACTTGGTCTTTCACAGCTGGAGGGACAAATCAGTCCATGTACTTCAGCCACTACCACTGGGACTTCTCTCCCTTCCTCCCTCTCTCTCTCTCTCTCCCTTCCTCCCTCTCTCTCTCTCTCTTTCTCTCTCTCCCTCTCTCTCTCTCTCTCTCTCTCTCTCTCTCTGCTCTCAATCTCTCTCTCTCTCTCTCTCTCTCTCTCTCTCCCTCTCCTCCCCTCTCTCCCTCTCTCTCTGCTTCTTCTCTTCTCTATTCTTTCTACTCTGCGCCTGTCCGCCCTCTTATCTCTTTGCTCTCTGCTCTTTCTTCTTCGTCCTCTATGCTCTCTCTCCTCTCTCTCTCTCTCTCTTCTGTCTCTCTCTCTCATCTCTCTCTCGTCACTCCTTTCTCTTCGTCTCTCGTCTCTCTCTCTCTCTCCTTCTCTCTCTCTCTCCTCTTCTCTCTCTCTTCCAAAACCTCAACTCCTGTACGACTCGCTCAGGCAGTACATCCTGCTCATCGTCAACATGCGGTCAGCAAAACCTAATCGTACGAGATCTTCCTACTCAACAGACTCCATACGCTTCAGTCAGACTCATGCATCACACCCCGTGACTCGGTACTCATGTACAATAGTCCTCTAGCTGATGTCACTCACTCTCTGTTCATTTCGTCAATCCTGATGCTCCCTGCTATCATCTGTGCCTCTACCTGCTAGCTCATCTGGAAGCCACATCAACACACATCTACCATCAAACATCACAAATCGCTCATCCACTGCTCAAGGTTAACCCTGCAGTAATCATGCTCATTGTCTGCAGACGGTTTTACGATAAGACACGTACGGTCCTGTTACTCTGGTTCAATGCCTGCTTCTGGGCTTCTTAGGGCATTGTGATCAGCGTTGGTTTCTCGCTCGCGGTGTCGTACCTCTACGGCCATTACGGTCTTGCGATCGCAGCCAATCTCTACCTCTCCCTACCTCACCGAATGAGGGCCCCGCGCCTCCAGCATGGCTTCTGCTCAATCGTGTCACTCGAGATGGAATTCTTCGTCCTCTCTTCTCCATCTCTCGTTTCTCAATCTACTCTCGTCCCTGTCTCAGTATACGCAGTCTCATCTAGACTCTTGGACCGCACTGTCAGTCTGTTACCCCCTCCGTCGCTTTGTCACACTTGCTCTCCCTCTCTGTGGTACTGTCACTCGAATCAGACGTTAAGTGCTGGCAATGTGAAGAGGTGCTCAAAGCGTCTGCTCCAGACAGCCCTGAGTGCTGCACTGCTCTCCATCTCTGACTCTCTGAGACTCTGTGTCTTATCTACCTCTGCCTGTCTGCCTCTTTCTCTATCCCTCTCATTCCCTCTCTCCCTCTCTGCCTCTATCTCTCTCCATATCTGCCTCTCTCCGGTGGCCCTTGATTACAGACCTGCTGAGCTGTGGCCCCCCACTGGGTGGGATAGGCTGTGCTCCAAACCTATGGGCCCTGGTCCCCCCCTCCAAACCACCCTGATCAACATGCTCCTAAAGCCCCAGACAGCTGACCCCTCCAGCCTCGTGCTCTTCTAAAAACCTCTGCAGCCAATAGCCATATTTCAGGTTACCTTTGATGCCGTTGTGTTTGATGGTGTTGTTTTGTAGTGGCTCCCAGTACTCAGTCAGGAGATGATAGCAAGAGGAGCATCAGGTTACCATGACACATGTGCTCCTCTACTTTCATATGACCAGAGGATTTGGTCTGCAGCTGTTTTCTATCTATTCGCCTGTCTGGCTGGGCCTGGGATCGTCAGGTTTGTGGAGGCACCTCTCTGAACCCACTTAAACTCTACCAGTTGTTCCTTCTTCGCTAGGCTTGACCCCTGGAAATCCCTCCCATATTAGGCAGGCTCTGGGACAAGGGGGGCTAGGGAGACAGAGGCCTGAGCTGGGCCTCATATTCCAGGCCTGCCAGTCTCTACTGCTACAAGGGCAGAACAAACATGTCTCCCTCCTCCACAGAGCAGAAAGGTCAGAGTGAGAAGAGACTGACGAGGTTTAAAGGGATATTAAAGAGCTCTATGTGTACACAAGTTCCTCTGCCTCCCCCTGCGCCCCAGGTCTTTCCCGGTCAGTAGTCGCTCTCTCTCGCTCTCTCCTTCCCTTCCCGTTCTGCTTTATTAAAAAAGAGATTGTTGGTATTGGGAGTGTTTGGGATGTGTGTAATTCAGGACAGACTGCTGCATTATTCAGTCAGGCTGGTAAGAGAAACAGAGAGAAGAGTAGGATTTATTCAGTCCTAGCAACCAGCACTACCCTTAAATTATCCTTATTGTTATCTTTCTACTTCAAAGGCAGCCTCACCCGAGGTGACTTACAGTACACAGATACAAGACCCCAGATTAGAATTTATATTAAGAGACAAACACCCTACATGTCAACTATCCTCAATAACATCAGAGGGCTACATTATATTATTATGCAATTATTCCGCAGGCTAAACTATAGACAACCCTGAGACATTGAAGCCTGATGCAGGGCAAAGCATCACTGCAGGAGACACAACTTCCAGTCACATATCATTGTCCACTCTGAGTCACTGAGTGTTGGTTATTTTGGTAGTGACGCTGTAGATATAATATGTCAATAGAGTCCACAGGCCTTTGGTGAGTACATGGCTGGTTTATGTGGAGGTAAATTGTCTGCCGTTGGGACAGTACTGTAATTCTGACAGCTCTCGAGTTTACACTGTGAAAAATGATGCTGAGAGATTTTTAACTTTTTTAATAGAACATTGTTAATGAGACACGGACATATTTGGAAAATACCGAATCGGTACCACGGCCTTGGAGCTTTGTGTTTGCTTTGTGAAAATCTGAAAGGCTTGAATTTATCTTGGGCGAAATGTATTCTCCGGCTTTCTAGTTTATCTCTGTATTTCTCAAGATGACTAAACGCTCTTTTGATGCGCTTCATTCACTGAGTTGCGAGCTCACACAAAAGGCAGGGATGCTACCCCAGTTGATTTAGTTGACCCCAAGCAAATTCTCACAATGGAGCGGGCTTGGCTTTGATATTTATAGGCTATAATCTATGGGGCAACGTTGGAACTGGGAGCCGTGAAAAGTGGATTTTCACAGCTGGCGCTAAGCGTGATCTTTGAAGAGGACTCGTGGCTCCTGTGTCTTGTGCAGCGCTTGGTGGTTAACCTCAGGGTAGTGGAGCCTCATAGACTATACAGCTCTGTAGGGAGACTTGGCAGGCAATTGGCAACTGCATTAACTGAAACCAGACTGGAGTGCTGTGAAATAGTGGGTGGGTCTGTACTGGAGCAGCCCCTCAGGTTGAGTGAAAGGGTGTGATTGTGATGGAAGGGGAGAAAGAGCACACTGATAGAGGAGTACTGGACAACCGGTTCAACAGCACCCTGAACATCCATTCATTCAGGTGGGCCTTTGTCAGGATATCTTCCCTTGTAGTGCAGTGGGATAGGGGGTTTTGTGTCCTGATACTGCACTCTCTCTTGTTGGAAACTGGCTAGGACTAGCAGAGGAGAGACAGTCTCATTTGAATGAGATTCAACTGTTTTCTCCCCTGCCTGACGTGCCTGTCACCTTATCCAGTGTCCCAGTCTCCCTCTCACCACCCCCAGCAACATTGTACATATTATCTCCTTCACCGCCTCCCAGGCTTTAACCGTGACAAGAAAACACAGGCGTTCTCCTAAGGTAAGCCGGCCTCGCTTCCACGGCTATCTGTGGGTATCAGGATCCGCGACTCGCAGGTTCAATCGGCTAATCCAATCCTGTTTGGTTGTTGAGGCTGTAATATTAAAATTAAAATCATGTGGGGAATATCAACACCTCTCAGCAGGATGACAACACTGTGGATGACCTGGTTAGTTTGCTTTCCTTGCAGTTTTCCGTCCTAATATCTATGCCTTGGCCCCCTCTCGCTCCCTGGTAATGAGAAAATGTGCCGTAGTGTCTGTTTACTGAGCTTGACTATCTGGCTGCCGTTTCTCATATTGTTTGAAAACAAACAGGAACGAAATGATCAGGTCGGGGTTTAGATCACTTGTTTTTCATACATCGCTCCCCTTTCCTAGTCAAGGAGGTATAGGAGGGTGTATATCTCACGTTGGCCTTCGTGTTGGGTTATATTGGGTTATGTTGTGTTGGGTCGGGTTGTGTTATGTTGTGATATGTTGTGTTGGGTTGTGTTGTGATATGTTATGTTGTGATATGATGTGTTGTGATATAATGTGTTATGATGTGTTGTGATATAATGTGTTGTGTTGGGTTGTGTTGGGTTGTGTTGTGTTGTGATATGTTGTGTTGTGATATGTTGGGTTGGCTTGTGTTGTGGTATGTTGTGTTGGGTTGTGATGTGTTGTGATATGTTGGGTTGTGTGTGGGAGTCATCTCCTAACCACTAGGTGTTCTACTGGATCAAAGTCATGACGACAGCCTCTTGAAGTGGGTTAAGGTGGAACAGTCCAGGCGGGGGAGGCAGGCAAAACTCAGTATAGCTATTTTCTCTTATTGATCCCTTTCTGAAAGTTCTATTTTAGTGGAGATGGGGTTGTCTGTCTGAGGGGAGAGGAGGAGCAGGGCTTTCTCTCTGCCTCTTGTGTTCGATCTGAGTGCTTCTATCTAATGGAAGTAACCCACTTCAAAGCCGGCGCTGCCAGATCCTCTCCCTCAATCAGGACCCGGCAGCAAGATTAAAGCCAGCCCACATTAATCAGGTTTGATTAGTCGAGCCCAGAGCTCCAGCTGTTCCCTGTGACAGGCCAGCGAGGTGAGCTCCAAGCCCCCAGTGAGGGAGGGAGAGACGAGACCAGGCTGAGAACTGGCTGTACCCCCGCGCTCATCTCTCACCCTCTCGCGCATGTGCCCTTTACATGTCCCGTTATGTGGAGGCTTGCCATTGCATAGTCTATCAATGATTTGACGACATTTTATTTCAAAGGCTTTTGTGTATGTTTCTCTGAGATGATTTAGGTGTTAAATGTGGCATTGACTAGGTAAGCCCTCATATGTCACCGGCAGCTCCTCTGAAGCAGCTTATCTTCGTGCTGCTGTCTGAACCTGCATTTCACTGTATTGTAGTCCCATTCCATTTCATTAGCTCTGCCCAATATGATTCATTTACATGACAGATGCCCTTATGCATGCAGCAGAGAGCAGGCCGGGAGCACAGCAGCAGAACACCACCTGTGATGTGAATTTGTTATTTGAACCTTTGGTCTAGAGTTCACCTCCTCTTTCTACCCACTACCCCACCCTCAGTGATAGTGTTGCCTGGCTCTTTTTACTACCGCCATACTGACGGCTAGTTATACTGTAACACACTGGGAAAACAACTCAATCTCTTTGCCTGTGAAGGGACCGGCTTCTTGCTCTTTGAAACTAGCCATTTTCTGCCTGTGAAATTAAAGATGGTTGTGTGTGTGTGTCTGACATAATTGTTATTCTGTGGGCTGCGGGCTCTGTCTTTGGCTGAGCTCATGGCTGCCAGGCCTTGTTGCTGCCTGCCAGGCCCCAGAAACTGGATCTCTGGGTCATTTAGACAGACCTTAAACACAGCGCAACCAGCCAATGAATGCCCTGGCGTCAGGTTACAGCTCCCTAAGACTCAGCTCCACAGCTCACACTGCTGATTGGGGTCAAGAGAAGCCCAGCAATCATCTAGAATTAGTACCCGATTTGAAATCTCCTGCACGCTTGAGTCATTTTGAATGCACGGTCGGAATGTAGGCGGGTCGCAAACAAGTTTGTTCGGAAGTTGTTGCGTTGCAAACCTGTAATCTACCAGTGTAATCATGCTGATGAGTTTTGATTGTGCTGGATGCACTGATTTCAGTACGCACACAACAAGCTGTAGGAGCTTTTATTTAAAGAGGTGTATGTGCGTGCACACGTTTGTGTGTGCATGCGTGTGCATGTGAGTTTGTGTTTGGGGGCGGGGGCTGACATAGGGTCACAAGACCACTGGTCGTCCCACCAACTCCAACTGCTATTAAGATAAGATCATAGCTCCATGCCCCTAGAGGCTACTGTAACATGGTGCCTTGGCTTGGCTTGCTCTACCTCTGGCTGACTGAATACCAGTCAGTATAGTATGAGGGAGCTGCCTTGCTACTGAGTCTGTCATCTCAGTGCTTCAAAGTCGCTCATTGTCCCACCACACAAAAAACACACAGCCATTTATTTTCACTCCCGATAGATCAGCACATACTGCTGTACAGAACTCTGCCTTCATGTTCTCTCTCCTTCCTCCTTCCTCCTTCCTCTCGCTTTGCTCTGTTTATTTCTGCACAACTTTGGGCTGCTGTTTTCTGAAGTGTTTCCAATGAGAATGACTGCTGCGAGATAAGAGTTATTTTTAGGTCATTGTGTTTGTCTTTTTGACTCAATGAAGTTTGGTTGAAACCGTTTGCTTTTGTTGTTGTGTTGTAGATTCTGTTTGTGGGCTTTGTACAGATTCTCTCTGAATACTGGGCATCATTTATGATTCATGTTTTCCCCCTAACATTGATCTTTTCTCATCCTGTGAATTCTGTCGTTTTTGTTGAAAACTGTAATATAGAGAGTCACGTTCTTATTTGTATCTCTCTGTTACACAAGTGGGATGTTCAATAATTCCAGTCTCCCTCAGATAGCTAGAACTGTTTAAACAGCCAACCAAAAAATGAGAGAGAACGATTTGCTGGCATACAGTTGTTCATCTCTGCACTTCGTTTTGTGTGTTCTGTGCGGCAGCATCATTTGCGAGACAGATGCGTTCAGTCCTTCTTGTCCTGCAACAGAAAAGCAGCCAGTAATTACATCCATTTAGACCCCTGAAAGAGATGCATTTGATATGTGATCCCTAAAGCTGTCTTTTATTTTAAGACGCAGACAAACAGTGTGAACGCTGAGAAAATAGCTCAGGACCTGCGTGAAGCAGTCGTCACCGACGCAGCTTGAGAGCCAATTGAACAGTGGCGGGCTAGGCTATTCTGGGACACAATGGGGGGAAAGTGAAGAAGTGGGCTGTGGTAATTGAGCGTGTGGGCAGGATGATGTTTTTAAATGGCCCAGTTAATTGTTATTTAAGGAATGGGCCTATAACTGATGCAGTTAGTGGGCTGCACTCTGCCTTCCCTCGGCGTCCCCACCGGGATTGGTGGAGAGGGGCTGTGGGGGTGTGTCACAGATGAGTGTCATTATCATTACCATCTATCTGCATCTGGGGATGGATGCTCACGGACACGACAAGCCCAGCAGCCCTCTCCTCCTTATCCCTCCCTCCCTTTTTCCTGGTTCTCTCTCTCAGACACAATTTCTCCCTCTTCTCCACTACCTATTTATCTCTCTCTTCTCTCACTGTTCTATATCCCATCCCTCTTCATCTCTCTTTCTCCTCTCTCTTCCATCCCAACACACCCCCCTCTTCAGTGCAGCTATGAATAGTGGAACTCTCACATTAAAGGTCTCCTCTGAGTCCTATTTCACATCATTACTGTGATCTGTCTATTCCTTTAAGATATGCTGAATCGCTCTTAGGAGCCGTCCTACAAGTAATGGCGGCTGTATGATCTCATTGCTTGCTTTGCTCCAGGCAGTGAAGACATGTCGAGACATATTGACATAAATATATATTTTTATTAAATCAAATAACAAGCGATTGACAGCTCTGTCTCCATTTAGCGTGTGAAATTTCTCTGAACTCTTCTTGTTCCCCAAGCAGAGGTCAACGACCAGTCGGACCGGCCTTATGTAACTGTGGCGTTTTAAAAGGGACAGAAGATTTTTTTCAATTATTTCCCTTCTCCAGGGAAGTGGGGAGATAGTAATGTACTCMGTAAAGATAAGAGACTGTCTTTGGATTCTCGTTCACGGTCTTGAACTGATGGTCTATAACAATACTTCTAGAAATGTGCTCATACTGTAACTGGATGCCATTTAGCATCAACAGTCTTAAGAACTTGATGGTGGTTTGAAAAATGTCCAGCTGTCAATCACTGGGTCATTTGATCTAATAGAGGCCTAGCAAGAAAATGGGGTTTCCTCATTAAGCCTTGAAAGGTGGTGTCATATGCATGTGGGGACAGACATGCACACAGTACTGTGTGTTGCCTGTGTTATGGCATGTTGTGGGTCTCCATGTGTTGGTGACAATGTTATTTTGGTCTGGCAGTGGGTGGGTGTCCAGAGCTGTGCTGTGATGTGGCCCCAGGTCCAGTCTTAGTGAAATGTGTCAGGGTGGAAAGTTTCCCCCAGGCAGTTCCCCTGACTTGTTCCTGCTCCCAGCTCCATGCACCGGCTTCAACTACCATGGAAAAATAGTTATATTTAGAAATGCTGTTGTGGGTGATGCTGCTGCTAGTTGTGCCATTGAAAGAGATGCATTCATATGTTAAAGCCCCTTGCCTGGGCTGGCTTTGAATGATTCACTCACACAGACAAATAAACACACAGCAGCCATGGCAGAACCTGCAAGAAAACGACGTGGGGATATGATTGAACTTGCTCTGTGGCTTGCTTGCCTGCCTGCCTGCCTGCCTGCCTGCCTGCCTGCCTGTATGCCTGCCTGCCTGTATGCCTGCCTGGCCTGTGCCTCCTGCCTGCCTGAACTGCTGCCTGCCTGCCTGCCTGCCTGCCTGCCTGCCTGCCTGCCTGCCTGCCTGCCTGCCTGCCTGCCTGTATGCCTGCAGCACTGCTTCACTGCTCTCATTATTCCCCACCTCAACAACCTCTAGTTCCACAGCTGTGTTCAAGCTGCACAAGGAGAACACATAGATGGAGCCACTGTGGTTAATCTGAGGATGCTGCCGGCTCCTCCACTAACATCACTCTGGGTTATTTTATGAGTCTCCCAGGCTGGCCATGTTGTTCTTTCTGTTCCCTGTTAGTTTACTGCTCCCATTTCCCATAATCTAGATCACACTAGTCTCTGAGCTGCCTTCTCTCTCCCACCTCTCCAAACAGGCAGGCTTACCCACAGTACAGTTCAGTAGACTGGAGCATTCTGTATCATCCCTCATCACTGACCAATAGACAGCCTCAATGACCTCATGCATAGCTGGCCCTTGGGCTCCGACACACTTTAGCAAAACCAATATATTGAGCAACACACCATAGTCTATTTGTTACTCTGGTTGATCGTTCCTCCTGCAGTGTAACAATAGCTAAGGGCTGGGTGGCTCAGACATTGTATTTTGTGTTAGTTTCAGTTGAATCGTCATGCTGGGTGGGTGGTTGTCATGTCACATTTTATCGGAGGTGGTTAATGGTCCTTTTTTTCTCACCATCTATGGACAATAGTCACTTTAACCATATCTACATGTACATACTACCTCAATCAGCCAGACTAACCGGTGTCTGTATGTAGCCTCGCTACTTTTATAGCCTCGCTACTCTATATAGCCTGTCTTTTTACTGTTGTTTTATTTTTTACTTACCTGTTGTTCACCTAATACCTTTTTTGCACTATTGGTTAGAGCCTGTAAGTAAGCATTTCACTGTAAGGTCTACACCTGTTGTATTCGGCACGCGTGACAAATAAACGTTGATTTGATTTGATGGTTCGTCTTTATGGACATACAGCCTACAGAAAGTCTACACCCCTTAAACTGTTTCATATTTGGTTGCGTTACAAAATGGGATTGAAATAGATGTAATATACAAAGTGGGATTGAAATAGATGTAATATACAAAGTGGGATTGAAATAGATGTAATATACAAAGTGGGATTGAGCCTGTATGTAAGCATTTCACTGTAAGGTCTACACCTGTTGTATTCGGCACGCGTGACAAATAAACGTGATTGATTATGATGGTTCGTCTTTATGGACCATACAGCCTACAGAAAGTCTACACCCCTTAAACTGTTTCATATTTGGTTGCGTTACAAAAT
>NC_036863.1:32869067-32904995 GCF_002910315.2 Salvelinus sp. IW2-2015 | reverse complement strand
TGGGATTGAAATAGATGTAATATACAAAGTGGGATTGAAATAGATGTAATATACAAAGTGGGATTGAAATAGATGTAATATACAAAGTGGGATTGAAATAGATGTAATATACAAAGTGGTATTGAAATAGATTGAATAGGAATGTTTTGTTATTGAGCCACACAAAATACTCCATGATCTCAAAGTGAAAAGAAAATTCTACAAATGAATAAAAATTTAAATAACTAAAATATAGTCATTGCATAAATATTCACCCCCTTTGTTGAGGCAAGCCTAAATGAGTTCAGAAGTCAAATTTGGCTTAATAAATAAACATAATAAGTTACACTACATGACCAAAAGTATGTGGACACCTGCTCGTCGAACATCTCATTCCAAAATCATGGGCATTATTATGGAGTTAGTCCCCCCTTTGCTTGCAATATCAGCTTTCCACTACATGTTGGAACATTGTTGCGGGGAATTGCTTCCATTCAGCCACAAGAGCATTAGTGAGGTCGGGCACTGATGTTGGGTGATTAGGCCTGGCTCGCAGTCGGTGTTCCAATACATCCCAAAGGTGTTTGATGGGGTTGAGGTCAGGGCTCTGGGTAGGCCAGTCAAGATCTCGACAAACCATTGTCATGCTGACACAGGAAAGGGCCTTCCCAAAACTCTTGCCACAAAGTTAGAAGCACAATTACCTCGACTAACCTGTACCCCCGCACATTGGCTCAGTACCGGTACCCCCTGTACTCGTTATTGTTATGTAATTTTCTTGTGTTAGTTAAAAATATATATATATACAGTGGGGCAAAAAAGTATTTAGTCAGCCACCAATTGTGCAAGTTTTCCCACTTAAAAAGATGAGAGAGGCCTGTAATTTTCATCATAGGTACACTTCAACTATGACAGACAAAATGAGAAAAAACAATCCAGAAAATCACATTGTAGGATTTTTTATGAATTTATTTGCAAATTATGGTGGAAAATAAGTATTTGGTCACCTACAAACAAGCAAGATTTCTGTCTCTCACAGACCGGTAACTTCCTTTTTAAGAGGCTCCTCTGTCCTCCACTCGTTACCTGTATTAATGGCACCTGTTTGAACTTGTTATCAGTATAAAAGACACCTGTCCACAACCTCAAACAGTCACACTCCAAACTCCACTATGGCCAAGACCAAAGAGCTGTCAAAGGACACCAGAAACAAAATTGTAGACCTGCACCAGGCTGGCAAGACTGAAACTGCAATAGGTAAGCAGCTTGGTTTGAAGAAATCAACTGTGGGAGCAATTATTAGGAAATGGAAGACATACAAGCCCACTGATAATCTCCCTCGACGCAAGATCTCACCCCGTGGGGTCAAAATTATCACAAGAACGGTGAGCAAAAATCCCAGAACCACACGGGGAGACCTAGTGAATGACCTGCAGAGAGCTGGGACCAAAGTAACAAAGCCTACCATCAGCACGGGCATTGAAGATGAAACGTGGCTGGGTCTTTCAGCATGACAATGATCCCAAACACACCGCCCGGGCAACGAAGGAGTGGCTTCGTAAGAAGCATTTCAAGGTCCTGGAGTGGCCTAGCCAGTCTCCAGATCTCAACCCCATAGAAAATCTTTGGAGGGAGTTGAAAGTCCGTGTTGCCCAGCAACAGCCCCAAAACATCACTGCTCTAGAGGAGATCTGCATGGAGGAATGGGCCAAAATACCAGCAACAGTGTGTGAAAACCTTGTGAAGACTTACAGAAAACGTTTGACCTCTGTCATTGCCAACAAAGGGTATATAACAAAGTATTGAGATAAACTTTTGTTATTGACCAAATACTTATTTTCCACCATAATTTGCAAATAAATTCATAAAAAATCCTACAATGTGATTTTCTGGATTGTTTTTTCTCATCTTGTCTGTCATAGTTGAAGTGTACCTATGATGAAAATTACAGGCCTCTCTCATCTTTTTAAGTGGGAGAACTTGCACAATTGGTGGCTGACTAAATACCTTTTTGCCCCGCTGTATATATACTTTAGTTTTTTTAGTTAATATTTTCTTAACTCTATTTCTTGAACTGCATTGTTGGTTAAGGGCTTGTAAGTAAGCATTTCACGGTAAGGTCTACACCGGTTGTATTCGGCGCATGTGACAAATAACATTTGATTTGATTTGACAATATCGTCTAGACGCTGTAGCGTTAAGATTTCCCTTCACTGGAACTAATGGGCCTAGCCCGAACCATGAAAAACAACCACAACCATTATTCCTCCTCCACGAAAATTTACAGTAGGAGCTATGCATTCGTGCAGGTAGTATTCTCCTGGCATCGGCCAACCCAGATTCGTCCGTCGGACTGCCAGATGGTGAAGCGTGATTCATCACTCCAGCCGACGCTTGGCATTATGCCTGGTGCTCTTAGGCTTTGTGCGGCTGCTCGGCCATGGAAACCCATTTCATGAAGCTCCCAATGAACAGATATTGTGCTGACGTTGCTTCCAGAAGCAGTTTGGAACTCGATAGTGAGTGTTGCAACCGAGGACAGACTATGTTTACGCGCTACGCACTTCAGCACTCGACGGTTCCGTTCTGTGAGCTTGTGTGGCCTACCACTTCGCGGCTGATGCGTTGTTGCTCCTAGACGTTTTCACTTCACAATAACAGCACTTGCAGTTGACCGGGGCAGCTCTAGCAGGGCAGAAATTTGATGCTGACTTGTTGGAAAGGTGGTATCCGATGACTGTGCCATGTTGAAAGTCACTGAGCTCTTCAGTAAGGCCATTCTACAGTCAATGTTTCTCTATGGAGATTGCATGGCTGTGTGCTAGATTTTAGACACCTGTCAGCAACGGGTGTGGCTGAAATAACCGAATCCACTAATTTGAAGGGCTGTCCACTTAAGTTTGTATATATAGTGTATATGGACTCACAGTGTGTACAACATCTGTAAGGTCCATCAGTCAAGTATTGAATTTTAAGCACAGATTCAACTACAAAGACCAAGGGGCTTTTCAAAAGCCTAATAAAGAAGGGCAGTGATTGGTAGATGGGTAACAATAACAAATCAGACATTGAATATATCTTTAAGCATGGTCAAGTTAATAATTATGCTGTTGATGATGTATTATTTGGAGGACCATAGCTGCCATAATTATATAAATAAATAAATGTATATATAAATAGATAAATCATTATTTAAATAATGAATCCCACTTTCTTTCATTTTATTAATGTATATTATTCCTTCATTTATTATTTATGTATTTCTTCCTCCAATATGACAATGAGGGGGTGTCAAGCAAAAGTATGTGGGTGGTATCTAACACACCATTGGTTGATCAATGCCATAGCGCGTTGATCGATTTCATTTGCCTGGGCTGTGTTCAGTATGAGAGAACGTGTTCAAAGTTTAAAGCCCAGGTTTCACATTAGCACCCCCCAAATAAATAATATGTTGCACATATAGCTATGTATCAATATGATGTCACTTTTTGAGGGGGAAATTGAGATCAATAAAATGTAAATTAATTACTTAAAAATCATACAATGTGATTATCAGGATTTTTGTTTTAGATTCCGTCTCTCACAGTTGAAGTGTACCTATGATAAAAATTACAGACCTCTACATGCTTTGTAAGTAGGAAAACCTGCAAAATCGGCAGTGTATCAAATACTTGTTCTCCCCACTGTATATGCTTCTGTGCTGCACGTGCACCATAAAAACACATGAAAATAACAAATGGAACATTGTCCAGGCTTGAAACATAGAAACAGATTAACAGTTTTGGAACACTGAGCCATTGACTCCCTGCCTGCACTGAGGTGGCTGTGTTACGGGTGGGTTGCTTTTGACAATAAGGCATCGGACTACAGCCATATAGTTTTGAACCTAGAAGAAGACCAAGAGACAAGAAGGAGTCAACCGAGATGGGCGAGAGGAATGTCCAGTTGTCCAGAAAAGCATGGTAAGGTCACGTTACTGAGTATCAAGCTAGCTATCTTGGCTACAACTGATAAAGTAGAGTTGGCTAGACAGTTGCGTTTTACAGCCAGACTGAGTTTTACACTTAGGTAGCTAGCTAGATAATTAACTAAACTGCAATTATCATACACCATTATTATCTAGGTAGCTAAATATCTGTGAAATGTAAAGCAAGCAGGATCGTGGCATGTCAGAAGCAATGCATGTTGGCTAGCTCATGTTAAAAACTAGATCAACTATTAAGCAATAGAGTGGATAATTCATTAATAAGCTAGCAGCTAGCTAACTACAGTCAAGTAAAGAGGAGCATGTTGTCATGATGGAATAAATCACCCATGTGAAGTATACGGATTAGCCACAATAGTGGAATATACTGTTTCACCTTAGCAATTGTTAGTGAGATGAGATGTGGTACCATAAACAGGAACATGGAGCACTCTGTCAGTAAGTCATATTATTGTGTTCCTTTACATTGCATGATACTAGGCAGGAGGCCCTGGGCTCTCTCTCTTTCTAGCACTCATTACTTCTTTCCATCTCTCTCTAGGTGCTAAAGAGTCAGAATGGTCCAAGGACCTCCAGAGCCTTCTGACCAACTACCTGCGATCTCTAGCGCAGTAAGCTACACTCATAATAGTAAACATGATGCACCATAGTAAACCTCCTTCACTGTGGCAGTCTGCCTGTGTGATGACATAGCATATTATCCAGAGCCACTGGTTGGATTGGATTTACTGTACTCACGCCAACACTCATGCCCTCTTCTCCTTCTATAAGTCTCCCAGACTTTTATCAAAACTAACATGTCCATACTCCTATCCCCGGAGGAGTCTGCTGGGCTGTGGAAATATAGAGCAGCACATGAAAGAAACCTGGCACCCTGTTGTCAGCAGACAGTTCCCTGAGGAAGGATGCACCTACCAAGGCTTTTAAAGGCCACATTCGAGGGAACAAATGCAATTTAGTTTTGTATAAACTCATTTGAATTTGATTGTTAGATTACAAAACAATATTTTTTTCATAGCGTGTTTGTTACTAACTTTTACTAACTTCTGTGGTAACTTAAACACAAAGACAACCCTTAGAGCTTATGATTCAAAAGGTCTAAAGTAAATGCAAGTCTCATGTCCAGGGTGAATACATTTTTATTCATGTATATCAGATACAGGTGTGTCAACTAAAATATATATCCCAGACAAGATTGAAGAATGGGACAAGTAGACAAAGTGAATATAAGTCAGTGATTGCGTCCGTAGCTGTTGCTATGAATTTGAGTGGTTACATACAATACATGTTGACAGAATGGCTGCGAGACAGAGAGACTGTTGCTGTACTCCCAGGTAAAGCCCTTTCTTCTGGAACCACTGAGGCCTCAGTCTTCAGGCAGACAGCTTGAAAATGTGTCACCATCCAGGCTGTTGTCACAGCATGCAGATGCCTGATAGAGAGATGACAATAAATGCACTATGTACCTTTCATCACCAAAGCAATGTTAGCATTTACTGCACATGTTGCTGAACAATTCAACCCTTTTGTTAGCGTCACTGATATATGGAAATTCACATACAGTATTCAGTTCATAAATATTGACTAATACCTGTAGGGAAGGGGTAGGCAACCCTGATCCCGGAATGCTACAGGCACTTCATGTTTTTGATTTAACTGACCTTGAAGACCAGGTGTGTAAAATTGAATGGAAACGGTGCTGTACTGAACGACTAGTTGAAAAAGGTGGAGGGTTGTGGGTTAAAAATGCACCACTGCCCTTTAAATACGTCACTCAAACGCAGCAAGCGTATCTCAGTCTGTTCAAGAACGTACAAGAATGTTTTGGGAAAACGTGGCGTCCGGTACAAACCGGTCCGCAACGTAGCAAACGTGTGGTGCCTAGTGGAAACTAAATCCCGCAGTACCTTGCGGCACTCCAGGAACAGGGTTGCCTACTCATGCTCTAGGATCCTGCGGTGAAACGACTGCTGTGCAAGGTATTGGGCAACAGCTTTCTTCCAGGGCCCATATTCACAAAGCGTCTCAGAATAGGGCTAGTGATCTAGGATAACCTCCCACTGGTCAATGTAATTGTACTCAGTGTGAAGGAAAAACTTTGCCTAAAATCAGTACTACTCTGAGATTCGTTGTGGATATGGTCCCTGGTCTGTCAACAATGCCACTCCATCTGAAATGCAACAACAACAGAAACATGAACAAGAATTATCTTAGTCAGTCAGTAACTTCGTTAACCAGCTAATGAAACAGTAATGTAAATGTGCACAAGCCCCTTAAATGAGCCAAATTATATGAAGATAACACAGCCTATTATTTGCAGTACAATTAGGAGGGGTGTTTTTCTTGCCAACTTTCAGCCAGAAAAGCATTAAATAACAGGCAAGGAACACAGTAGTTTGACAAAAACTGTTCAAATAGTCATTAACTAGCTACCAATATATCTACCAATTATATAGCTAGTTCTTTTCTTGAAAACCTGCTAGAGGCCATTTAGCTAGCTAGCTACACTATACATACAAAAGTATGTGGAAACACCTTCAAATTATTATTTTTGTTGTTGGTTATTTCAGCCATACCCGTTGCTGACAGGTGTATAAATTCGAGCACACAGCCATGCAATCTCAAGAGACAAACATTGGCAGTAGAATGGCCTTTACTGAAGAGCTCAGTGACTTTCAATGTGGCACCATCATAGGATGCCACCTTTCCAACGAGTGTGTTCGTCACATTTCTGCCCTGCTATAGCTGCCCTGGTCAACTGTAAGTGCTTTTATTGTGAAGTGGAAATGTCTAGGATCAACAACGGCTCAGCTGTGAAGTGGTAGGCCACACAAGCTCACAGACCGGAACTGGTGAGGGCTGAAGCTCGTAGCACGTAAAAATCGTCTGTCCTCAGGTGCAACACTCACTACCCGGTTCCAAAATACCTCTAGAAGCAACGTCAGCACAATGACTGTTTGTTGGGAGCTTCATGAAATGGGTTTCCATTGCTAAGCAGCCGCACACAAGCCTAACATCACCATGTGCAATGTCAAGCGTCGGTTAGAATGGTAAAGCTCGCCGCCATTGAACTCTGGAGCAGTGGAAACACGTATTCTGGAGTGATGAATCATGCTTCACCATCTGGCAGTCCGACGGACGAATCTGGGTTTGGAGGATGCCAGGAGAAGGCTACCTGCCCAAATGCATAGTGCCAACTGTTAAGTTTGGTGGAGGAGGCATAATGGTCTGGGGCTGTTTTTCAACGGTTTGGTCTAGGCCCCTTAGTTCCAGTGAAGGGAAATCTTAACGCTACAGTATACAATTACTTTCTAGATGGTTCTGTGCTTCCAACTTTGTGGCAACAGTTTGGTGAAGACCCTTTCCTGTTTCAGCATGACAATGCCCCCATGCACAAAGCGAGGTCCATACAGAAATGGTTTGTCGAGATTGGTGTGGAAGAACTTGACTTGCCTGAACAGAGCCCTGACCTCAACCTCATCAAACACCTTTGGGATGAATTGGAACGGCGACTGCGAGCCAGGCGTAATCGCTCAACATCAGTGCCCGATCTCACCAATGCTCTTGTGTGTGCAATGTTCCAACATCTAGTGGAAAGCCTTCCCAGAAGAATGGAGGCAGTTATAGTAGCAAAGGGGGGACCCATTCCATAATAATGCCCATGATTTTGGAATGAGATGTTCGACGAGTAGTTGTCCACATATTTTTGGTCATGTAGTGTAAGGTGAACTGTTGGTGGGAGCTAGCTAGCTAAGGTAAACTCTGTTGGTGGGGGTAAGCTAACGTTAGCTAGCTTTCTCCCAGCAGTTTCAAGATATCTGGCTAGTTAATGGTGTTTTTAGCAACTTTATCAATCGGATGAATAGCTAGCAAATATATTTGTTCACCTATGTGTTCCTTGAAGCAGCTACCGCCACACGGACAAGCAGCGGCCAGCACTGTATGTGAAGCTAACCACAATAAACCACAACAAAGATTAGCCACAGTAGTGGAATTTGTGGTTCACCTTCAAAATAAAGGCCCTGCATTGAAACAGATTGGAAACAAATAGGGGATTCATGCCACATTTGCACTAGACAATGCTTAGCAAGTTTGGAATGTTTTTATATATACTGAACAAATATATAAACAGAACATGTAAAGTGTTGGTCAAATGTTTCATGAGCTGAAATAAAATATCCCAGAAATGTTACAGATGCACAAAAAGCTTATTTATGTCTCTCAAATTTTGTGCATAAATTTGTTTACATCCCTGTTGGTGAGCATTTCTCATTTACCAAGATAATCTAACCACCTGACAGGTGTGGCACATCAAGAAGCTGATTAAAGACCAGATCATTACACAGGTGCCCCTTGTGCTGAGGACAATAAAAGGTCACTCTAAAATGTGCAGTTTTGTCACACAACACAATGCCACAGATGTCTCAAGTTTTGAAGGAGTGTGCAATTGTCATTCTGACTGCAGGAATGTCCAGCAGATCTGTTGCCAGATAATTAAATGTTAATTTCTCTACCATAAGCCACCTTCAACGTAATTTTTGAGAATTTGACAGTACGTCCAAACGGCCTCTCAACGGCAGACCACGTGTAACCACGCCAGCCCAGGACCTCCACATCCGGCTTCTTCGCCTGCGGGATTGTCTGACGGGGGTTGCTGAGGAGTATTTTTGTCTGTAAAAAAAGCCCTTTTGTGGGGAAAAACGTATTCTGATTGGCTGGGCCTGGCTCCCAGGTCCACCCATGGCTGCACCCCTGCCAAATCATGTGAAATCCATTGATCAGGGCTTTATGAATTTATTTCAATTGACTCATTTCCTTATATGAACTGCAACTCAGTAAAATCATCGAAATTGTTGCATGTTGCGTTTATATTTTTGTTCAGTATAAATTCAACAAAATACTAAGTTCATTTGACAAAATATTACATCAGTTGAAATTCAACTGTGGATGTATTAGACTTCATAATGGCATCGGAGGCATACTTATATTTCACTGTTCAGCCTTACCTATGGATTGTGGATCAATGAAAAGGGTATCAGCCTATTCAGTGACACCCACAGAACACAATTGTTAAGAGTGTACACACATATTACCATTGTAGCTCATATTCCAGTCAGTCTATTGTGCGTATTGGACATTCATACTGAAATGTATAGCCTTACCTATTGTAAAATGTCTACCTAGTACTTAATGTGATATAATTGGTTCTGACTAGCTACAGGCTGTCTAGCAAGAACAGTACAGATGCTTCTTAGTCCAGGACATTTATTATCTTCATCACCACCACACACTATAGTATTCACACTCACACAGAAATCTTCAGTTTACAGTACATAGGATGGACTTGTGGTTCTGAAAGGTAAAAGCAAATATACAATGTTGTAAGCTATGCAATAAGAATATTTACACAGAAAGGTATGGCAGAGCATTTCTTACAGGGATATTGACATAACAGCATACACATTTACAGCAGTATGTGTAGAAACATCTTGCTGGAGAGAGAGAGAGAGAGAGAACTAATTAAGACAGGCGAGATGTATGGCCCTCTCTCCCAGGACGGATGGTGATCTGATCTGTGTCTAGTGCCACAGAGTTACAAGTCTGAAATATACATAAGCTGCAGCAGTACTATACAACTACAGATGTAACAAGGTAATTAGGCCTAAGGTAATTGCTTGCAGTCAATCACCATAATGTAGTATGAACACAAATGACAATAAACCCCACATCCCACTTTTTCAATGCACACACAATCTTACTAAAATAAACATGCAGATAACTTGGTTGGCAGCCATTTTCATTTTCTATGGGATTGGGTGGGCGGATCGCATCCAACTTTTAAGGTGCATAGGCCTACACCGCCACCTGCTGTACTGGAGTGTGAGGCCAGTCACGACCTACATGCATTAAATTCTCTTTATTAGTCCTGTTCCTCTAAGAAAGTGAAATAGAGCCCTAGACACCACTTCCCTCCCTGTTCCTCCCCCCACTACACCACCCAAACCCCAACCCCGTCCAGTCTCTCTAACCCTTTCACACAATCTCTCCCTTCTTACAGTTCACAAAATATCAACACATGCTCCACCGTTTCCTCCACAAAACACTCATCACACAGACAACTTGTGTCTTCATCTGCCGACAACGATAGCCACTCTTGCCACGTTCAAAACAACTGGGAACTCTGAAAAATACGAGGTCAAATCATCAGTAATCTTCAGGTTGGAAAGTCTGAGTTCTAGAAAGTGGCCTGAGTTTCCGAGTTGGAATTCCGAGTTGGATGACCGTTCAAATCGATTTTTCCCAGTCGGAGCTCTTTTTTTTCTTCAGAGTTCCCAGTTGTTTTGTACACTCTAAAAAAAATCTGAGATTTCCAATCTCTGTAGCGGAAGGGGTAAGAATCCAAATGTGTATTCGGGCACTCTGATTGGTGGAAACCAGGAAGCTATGATAGAATGTTGAGAAGGTTAGTGTGGGGAAAGTCACGTGCACATGCAAGGCCTTTTTTACACCTGTGGATCTTGGGTCCATTATATGGGGTATCAGCCTACTCAGTGACAGCCACAGAACACAACTGAAAGAGTTTACAAATATTTGCATCGTAGCTCTAATTGCTGGGAAATCACCTCACTATTTAGCCTACTGGCTGGTGAGCTAATGTGGCTCATTTCAAGGTGGGGTCAAAGTCCTGCAATAAGAGCAATGACGCTAATATTTGTGTAAGCTCTTCACAGTTTTGTTCTGGACTGATACTCCATTTCATGGACCCAAGATACATAGGTAAAGCTGTGCATTGCAATATGAATGTTCAATATGCTGAAAAGTGAGGTGATTTGTTTCTGTTTGCAGCAGTTTCAATGCGGGACTTGAATTTTAAAGGCGAACTGCAAATTCTACTATTGTGGCTAGTCGTTATTTTGGCTAGCTTCACACAGGTGGTATAGAAGCAGGCAAAAGCAGTTGAGCAACGCACCATGACATTGATCATCTAATGGTGTGTTAGATACCACCCACAGACGTTTGATTGGGGGAAGAAATACACAAGTTAATAAATATATAAATGAAATAAAGTTTTAATAATTAGATAATACATAAATAATTAAATCGATACAGATACAGTATGTAGAGAAAATGAATACATTCTAGTCAGTATTTGTGTATGTCCTTGCTCATTTATTTAGTTATGTGTGGATTTAGTTATATATTTATTTATCTATTTATATATGCATTCATTTATTTAATTCTAATTATGGCAGCTTTGGTCCTCCATAGTATTAAACCACCCAGACACATAAAATATACAGTGGTCTTTCTGAACTGAGCTGCAGGACAGGAAGGAAACTGCTTAGGGATGTCACCATGAAGCCATTGATGATTTTAAAAGAGCTACAGAGTTCCATGGCTGTGAATGGAGAAAACTGAAGATGGATCAACAACATTGTACTTAGTGAAAGAAGAATACAAATATACAGAATATATTCCAAAACATGCATATGTATGCAACAAGGCACTAAAGTAACATTGCAAAGGAAAACACTTTTTTGCCTAAATACAAAGCCTTATGTTTGGGGCAAACAGAACACATCACTGAGTAACTGCCACCTCATTTTCAAGCATGGTGGTGGCTGCATCATGGTATAGGTATGCTTGACATCGGCAAATACTGGGGAGCTTTTCAGGATGAAAAGAAATGGGATGGACTAAGCAAAGGCAAAATCCTAGAGGAAAACCTGCTTCAGTCTGCTGTACACTAGACATTGTGAGAGGAATTCACCTTTCAGCAGGACAATAACCTACAACACAAAGCCAAATCTACACTGGAGTTTCTTACCCAGAAGACAGTGAATGTTTCTGAGTGGCCAAGTTACAGTTTTGACTTAAATCTGCTTAAACATCTATGGCAAGACTTGAAAATGTCTAGCCAAGATCCCCCAACACCTTGACAGAGCTTATAAATATTGTACAATCCAGGCATGCAAAGCTCTTATGAGACATACCTAAGAAGACTCACAGCTCTAATCAGTGCCAAAGGGGTTTCTAACACACAATGACTCAAGTTGGTGAATACTTATCTAATCAAGGTATATTACTTATTAATAAAAAAAGTATAATGTTCTACTTTGATGTGACAGAGTATTTTGATTAAATTGTTGACAAAAAATTGAAATGAAATCCATTTTAATTGCACTTTGTAACACAATATAATGTGAAGAAATCCAAGGGGGGTGTAGACTCTCTATAGGCACTGTAAATAACTGGGACATGGCGGTCAGGACCCAAGCAGGAGAGACTGGTCTATATAAGGAAAGTGATAGAGAGAAGGAGAGAGGGATAGAGAGAGAGAGAGAGAGAGAGAGCTGCAGGGAGAGCTACAGTGTGCACTGATGCAGTTGAAGCAGAGGTTGTCCTAACATTTCAGCCAAACCTTCTATCAGAAGGACATGGTAACCTTGCAGGTTTCTCTCTCTCGTAAAGGTTTTCACTTATGCCTGCTGTGGAAGAATAACCTATTTATATGAAATGGCTTGGCTCATCTGATCTTTTGTTAGTTCGACCAGGTGTGTGTGTGTGTGTGTGTGTGTGTGTGTGTGTGTGTGTGTGTGTGTGTGTGTGTGTGTGTGTGTGTGTTGTGTGTGTGTGGTGTGTGTGTGTGTGTGTGTGTGTGTGTGTGTGTGTGTGTGTGTGTGTGTGTGTGTGTGTGTGTGCTGTGTGTGTGCGCATTCGAGCGTGTTCATGCCTTGTGTGTGTGTGTGTCACAGTGACAGGCAGTGGGCCTGAGATGGTCAGGTCTGAGCTGAAACCCTGTGGTTGAACCAGTGAGTTTGGCTGGATGTGACCGACCACAGCAGTGTTCTGTATTCACCTATTGACAGGAAGGGAACATAGTGTGGGCCCATTTCAGATGTTTACGGAGCGTAGAGCTGCTGGAGCGGGAACACCGATCCAAAGCCATGTTAAGAAATGAAGCACTTAGAATGTGTGATTGTGTTGGACTGCTGTGTTTCATCATGGAGAGAGAGGGGGGGGACAGAGAGAGAGAGACAAGAGAGACTAGAGAGGAACACGAGAGCGAGAGAGGAAGAGAGAGGAGACACAAGAGAGACTAGAGAGGGAGCGAGGGCAAGCTTACATACAGCATTGTTGATTAATGGCTGGTGGAGGTGACTTGTGATGGGTAATGGCTGCAGCGTGGTTGTGTTATGGATGTTATATTAACTGGTTTCTGAAGCAGAGAGGGCACCGTGGTGTATTGTGGGGGGAGATGGGGGTGGGGGGGTCTGCCAAACATGAACCCATGAGGAGAGCACGTCAGTGAACCAGCTCTGCTCTGGACACGAGGCCCGAGGTCTTCCTCCGGCTGATTATTCATCTGTCACCTTCTGAAATGAAGACGGGATAAGCCACTTCCATTGAAGCTCATATCTTCATGGCACCGCCTAGGATGTATTCTATTCCCATTCAGATGTGCAGTGCTCTCTGTGTGTGTGCAGATGTGTGTGTGTGTGTGTGTGTGTGTGTGTGTGAGTATATGTGCGTGCTCGCCCGCAGGGGTGCTCTTTGTTCAGGGGTATTATTTCTCCTCTGGCTTTATGCTGAGAAGGCCCAAATGCAAAACAAGAAGAATAACAGAGAAGGCCTGGGAAGGCTGGGTATAGAGCTGAGTGGCGTGGCCTCGGCCCGTTGGCTGCACTGCTGAAAGCTCTTAGAGAACAGGACCTTTTCTTCCACCCACAGCTGATCTGCTCTTCAATTAACAGCTATTTATGCAAGGCTGACAGTGGTGATGGATAGCAAGAGCACAGCCAAGGCTTCCTTTGTTTTCAGGGCAGAGTGACGGCCCGTACAGTTGAGGGCGTGCAGGAGTATTGAGTCTGCAGAGCAGGAGCAGGTGAGGGGTTAGGGTGAGCCAAAGCAGCAGCACAGGGAGGCAAGAGGAGGAGCCGAGGCCATAATTAAGGTTCGGCATGTTTGGCACTTGGTTTGACTCTTTGTCCTCAATACATCAGTATCTTCACATATTAGTGATGACTGAGAGAGGCCCAGTGAGGTGTGACCAGAGCGGTTTTCCCACACGTTTATAGGTAATAAACACATACAGCCCTGAGGTTTGGAACAAGGACAAGCAGGGGGATTTCAGGGAGTAACTCTCAATCTATCTCAGGAAATGTTGTTATTTTGCTCCGAGTTTCACACCCACAATGCTGTTGGATGAGATTAGGCACAGTGAATTGTCAATGGGGCTGCAGTGCAGACAGTGCAATATGGCTTCAGAGGGATAAACAGAGTTGACTGAGTCAGAGGCTGGTGGAGGCCGTCCAAATCAGCGGCACTCGGTGGAGGACAGTCATCAGGCCGGGGGATCACAGGCAGGGACATGAACCCACGGAGTCACAGCTTTTATGGGAAGATGACATTTGCTGTTAACCTTTACCAGAAAAATAATGTAATTTTTTTTTATCCAGGAAGCGCAAAAGGACACTTGCCCCACCATGCACTTTATATGACAGTGAGGAGGAGCACAAAGTAGAGGGAGTGGGGCTGGCCTGCACTTACCTGTTAAGGCGTCAGCATGCTTCAGTTCGGCTAGCGCCTAGCCAAGCTCGGCTAGCCGAACCTAATGAGTGTGTTAGCATACTCCCTTAAAAGACTTTCACTTGATAAATGAGTACAAAGCGGCAATAGTATTGTTTGTCCATTTTGAGACACCGTAGCCAGTATACACTTCCTCAAAATAGTCAGATTTACTCATTAATTCTAACGTTTTTGCAGAGGAGATCTTTGTCGCCAATTTTGTATCTGACTAGGATGTTTAGTGCAGTATTTCTCAAGTGAAGAAATGTGCATGAGGACAAGTGGTCTCTCGTTGAATGACAACAGGCTCTTCATTGAAGAATCCCTACTGTTGACCAATCTCTGACGAGGGTGTGTAGACTTAGGCTACCGACTTCGGCTTACCTCAAGAACATTTTTGGTGTGCCCAAACAGCCGGAAAAAAATCCTTGCCCAAGTCCAAAACAAACAAAAACTCAAAAATAATATATGCACAAACTGTTCTGAACTGTTTCGGCTGGGAAGCATGCGGACGCCTTTCGGTGAAGTGTTTTTACATAACGCTTTCATAAAATACACTGTATGTATGATATGTGTGGCCCATATGCGTCATATGTAATATTTTCTCTAACTTCTTGTGGATGTGGAACAGGGATGTACACTCTTAGAAAAATAGGTGCTATCTAGAACCTAAAAGGGTTCTTCGGCTGTCCCCATAGGAGAACCCTTTGAAGAACCCATTTTGGTTCCAGGTAGAACCATTTTTTCTAAGAGTGTAGAACCTCTAGAATCATTATATCATTAGGAGGAAGGTCATTGAACCCTGGTGGAAGGTGCAAGATGATGGGTGGTTATGAAAGGCATTATATATCCCATCGATTTTTGCCCGCCCCAATTCCTGATAGGTAGGGGTGTCTTCCGGCCCACCCCACTGTGAAAGCTGCAGGTGCATCAGCTCTGATTGGCAGGAATCGGATATCCAGGGAACTGCCAACCTCAAGTATGACCTCATTAATTACACCTGTCAATGAATCCCCACGGATCTCTCTCAATGTTCACAGCAGCCATCTAGCCTGGAGATGCAGCTTTCTCTGGGTTAGAGAACTCTGTGTGCCTCACAGCACAACGCTGGCAGCTGTGGTGGTGAGAGAGACCCTCCTTCTCTCTGACACACACACACACACACACATGCACACACACACACCTCTCTTGGGTGCAGCCGGAATAATATGATCTTTATTTAAATCCTTAAATTATAGCTTATAAAAAATGCATGGGTAGCCGTTTATATGAGGCGCTGGCCACTGCGGAGGCTGCTGTACAGGCTGCCCTGTGATGTGTAATTGGTCTGAAGGTTGCCAACCCTTTGAACAAGTCAGGACGGAGAGCTCCTGCAAACTGCAGTGTGCTCAGAATGAGGATGGCTGTCTTTATTCTGCATCTCTATCTCTTTCTTTTCTCTCTTTCTGCCCCAGCTCTCTCTCTCTACCTCTCTCTCTTTCTCCCTCTCCCTCTTTATCTCAGGGCTGAAAGCTTGGCTAGAATCACATTGTGGAAACTAAATTCTGTAACAGTATAGCACATTGTCATGACGTGGCCCTTTCTGCGTGTAGATCGTGGCTTCCCCCTCTCTCACTCTCTCCTACACCTAAGTTCTGTTATCTCAGGTCGTAAATTCCTGGTGGAGATTCTCTCCCCCTTTTCATGCAGAAAGAGAGACCACAGAGTGATCCCAGATTTAAATCCCAGATTTACATAATTTCTAGCTGCAGACTAGTAATTAGTATCTAAGATTTGCACTTATTCTGTAGGGATCGATAGTCTCAGAGTTTAACCATTTCCAGCCGTGTAGCCAATGCTCCACGTGGTATAGTTTTCTAGTTTTGGTACTCAACTATTCGCAATCACAGCTCCCGCTGTGGGTTTGCTTAGTCTTGGTACCCAAACCTGTGCCACCTCAGTTTACAGGGAGGTATGCGTGGTCTGAAGAGGATTTCCTCAGGGTGGGGTTTTATTCATAACAATAGAAAAGGCGGTTCCATGACGCCAGATCATGTCTGTGCTCATGGGGGCGTGGCCACTGACTAGTTAAACTTTACAGGGAATACAATTCTCTCAAAATTACAGGTTAACATCACATTACATCATTTCACAAATAGTTTCATCTTTACTCATTAATTGTATACAAGAATTAGATGCAAACCCCATAATTGAGAAATGTACACATTCAGAGATATAGTTATGTGTGTTTCCTGTCCTTCATGAGGTCACAAAATGAAACACACTCAACATAACTCCCTTAAGTGTCCACGGACCATTCACGCACTCTCAAGGTGGACATATTGTTTAAAACTCCCCTTTTGGGGATTTAGGAGTTTGGCCAAGTGAAATCCCTTGTTCACTCTGTGGTCTCTCTCGCTGCATGAGAAGGGGGAGAGAATCTCCGCCAGGAATTTACGACCTGAAATAACAGAACCTAGGTGTAGGAGAGAGTGAGAGAGGGGGAAGCTACGATCTACACCCAGAAAGGGCCACGTCATGACAACAGGATAGGTCATGTTATAATAGTACTGTAGAAGATGTAGACCCCAGGAAGAGTAGCTGCTGCTTTTGCAACAGCTAATGGGGATCCTAATAAAATACCAAATACCAAAATAGAAGACAAATAGATGTGTGGATTTAAACCCTTTAAAACCCACTCCAGTGGTTTAACACATCAATATGAGCTCATAAAGTAATGAAGTCAAGCATTGAGTTTCCTCATGAAAACATACTATAACAGTTGGTCATTTAAACAGATGTTTCATTTGCCAGTGGAAGCTGAGTCCCATCCCCTCTTCTCATCCCCAAAGCTCTGTGCTGTGCTGTCTACAAGGGAGGGAGGGATCTGTCCGTCTTCAGTCATACTGCGACAGAGACAGTCTCTGAGACAGTCAGGATAGAGTCCTCTGCTGCGTCCCCCAATAGAGCAGAGCTCACACTGAGTGTGTGAGAAGCACAATCTTCGTCCCTCCACACACTCCCGATCAATCGCAGGGCCCTCCCGCCGCCCCAAAGCATGGAATACCACATTTGTTTGTTTACGCCTCGTTTTCTTTTCCTGAACTCTATTAACATTTATATTGCAGCCGAAGGTGTTGGAAGTCCCTCTCGCAGCGGGGGCACACCCAGCTTAGATGAGAAGGAGCTTCACTCTGGGTTTCCCAGGCACAAAGACTTGTGTTTACGCGACCATTATCCTACCATTCCCTAAACTCCTCTCTCTCTCTCGTTCTCGTTCTCTCTCTCTCTCTCTGCTTTCTTATTTGTGTCACCATTTGGCCTAACTTGCCTCTTACACAAATCTTTAAGCTTTTATCTCTCCTAAGGTAAATTGATTGTTTGAAAAAATGTTATGTGGTATCTGGAAAGTTTCTGGATTGCACTGCTTGATTGGGTATTAGCCTATATGAATGAGAGAGAGATAACGGTTTCTGAAGGGACTTATTGCGAGGAGGGAGATCACGACATCCGGTTTTCACTGTTTCTTACACGTTTTAACACACTTCAAGGCCCTGGAATATGCCAATGTAAACTGTTTCTGTCAGACAGCGCCTCACCATCCGAGCTTGTCTTGAACCAATCACATCTATTCTAACACACTCATGAAATCACCACCTGAGGCTTCACACGATCGGCCATATTTTGGCCACCACAGAAATAACCCAGTATGACATGACGAGTGAGTCAAAGGGATTCCTGCTGTATGTCTTGTTAGTTTTGACAGTTGTATAAGGGCCCAGACACACCAATAGCGTTTCCTGGCCGAGAATACTTAGCATCTCTGAGTGTGCACCAATTTTCCATGTAGAATCTTGTGAAAAATGTGGCACATATTGGCTCATACTACAGCCTGCTGGTTGTTCATTGGATCGTTTATTTTCTGTTAAGCCTGTACATTGTGTATTGGCATTTCTCTATGTGTTTTTCGCATGTATCCTTCTGAGGGACAAGAGTAAATACTGTTAAAGATTATGTAAAGAAACAGCAATATTTGATTAAGGCTACTCTGTCCCCTGCCCTGATGATCCGTTGACTATCCCTTAAGCCAACCATAAACTTCCTGTGTGGGCAGTGGACTGGCAGATCTAGGCCTGGTTTCAGACTAGTGTAGAGTATTTGCCATGAACCGGTGGGAGGAACACCCACAGTCACAGACATGCTGTCACCAGCAGGCTCTTGCTCTTGTCTGCTTCCTCCCAGTCAGCCGGCCCAACAGGCCTGGAGGAGGAGGGGGGTGAGTAACATTCTCTGATATGGCTACATGGGCCCTCGATCACCATGACTGGCTTTGCATGGAGCTCCGGGCCCTGTGGCCTTCCTCAGTGTGGCCATAACCCTGTAGGCCAGGGGTCTCAAACCTTTTCTAGCATGAGAGCTACTTTTGTTTTTAAATCTACGAGCTACTCATTTTTTTCTAACTTTCAAACAGGCACATTCATCTCTTGTCCGCTCGCTTGCAACTCTTCCCCGGGTCCTTAGTGTACAAGAGAAAGTAGTGCACTATGTCCTTAGTGTACAAGAGAAAGTAGTGCACTATGTCCTTAGTGTACAAGAGAAAGTAGTGCACTATGTCCTTAGTGTCAATAAAAACAACTCTTAAGGGGGACCATATAAAATCATTTTAAAAACTACAATTGTTCTTAGATAAACAGCTAAATTGGATGTTGTGAGTCCATTTCAATGCTTAAATCACATAATTTGTTTTGGTATGGAAGGAAATAAAGACATTTGAATTTTTCAGTGTAATTTCCCTTTAATTGTGCATCTAGCGAGTGAGGAATGTGCTGTCTAATTTGCCTGTCTGGCAATGGTTCTGTACTGCTGCTGCTCATTTCATGGCAAAATTTGCAAATAACAAATAATAGATACAAATGATATACTTACTCATGATATTCTTCTGCAAGGTAAGCCTACTTTGCAGTTAACATTTCATTGAGAAGGTTTTGGGGAAAGTATTTCTGTCTGCCCACAAGATGGTTATCACATCAACTGGCTACACACGGAGTGATAAACAAACGTGCGCACTACACGGACAGACAGGGGCAATATTGCTGGAAATTAATTGGCAGATATTGTGTTAGGAAGGCAGGAAGCCTGGCCCCAGTGATGTACAGTACAGGGCCGTATGCACTACCCTCTGTAGCGCCTTATGGTTGGATACAGAGCAGTTGCCATACTGTACCAGGCGGTGATGCAATCAGTCAGGATGCTCTCGATGGTGCAGCTGTATAACTTTTTGAGGATCTGGGGACCCATACCAAATCTTTTCAGTCTCCTGAGGGGGAAAAGGTGTTGTCGTGCCCTCTTTGCTGTCTCATCGTTGTTGGTGATCAGGCCTACCACTGTTGTGTCGTTAACAAACTTAATGATGGTGATGGAGTCGTGCTTGGCCACGCAGTCGTGGGTGAACAGGGAGTACAGAAGGGCATTAAGCTTTGTTGGCACTATGGTGTTGAGCTGTAGTCAATGAACAGCATTCTCACATAGGTGTTCCTTTTACCCAGGTGGGAAAGGACAGTGTGGAGTGCGATTGAGATTGCGTCATCTGTGGATCTGTTGGGGCAGTATGCGAGTTGGAGTGGGTCTAGGTTTTCTGGGATGATGGTGTTGATGTGAGCCATTACCAGCCTTTCAAAGCACTTCAGTGCTACGGGGTGATAGTCATTTAGCCAGGTTACCTTCGCTTTCTTGGGCACAGGGACTATGGAGGTCTGCTTGAAAGATGTAGGTATTACAGACTCGGTCAGGTAGAGGTTAAACATGTCAGTGAAGACACTTGCCTGTTGGTCCCCGCATGCTCTGAGTACACGTCCTGGTAATCCGTCTGAAGTACCAGGACGGCCTTGTGAATGTTGACCTGTTTAAAGGTCTTGCTCACATCGGCTATGGAGAGCGTGATCACACAGTCATCCGGAACAGCTGGTGCTCTCATGCATGCTTCAGTGTTGCTTGCCTCGAAGCGAGCATGAAAGGCATTTAGCTCGTCTGGTAGGCTGGCATCATTGGTCAGCTCGCGGGTGGGTTTCCCTTTCTAGTCCGTAATAGTTTGCAAGCCCTGTCACATCCGACGAGCGTCAGAGTGTAGTAGGATTCAATCCAGTCCTGTATTGACGCTTTGCCTGTTTGATGGTTTGTCGGAGGGCATAGCAGGATTTGATGAAGCCGATGACTGAGGTGGTATACTCCTCAATGCCATTGGATGAGTCCCGGAACATTTTCCAGTCTGTGCTAGCAAAACAGTCCTGTAGCGTAGCATCTGTGTCATCTGACCACTTCCGTATTGAGCGAGTTACTGGTACTTCCTGCTTTAGTTTTTGCTTGTAAGCAGGAAACAGAAGGATAGAATTATGGTCAGATTTGCCAAATGGAGGGCGAGGGAGAGCTTTGTATGCATCTCTGTGTGTGGAGTAAAGGTGGTCTAGCGTTTTTTTCATCTGGCTGCACATGTGACATGCTGGTAGAAATGAGGTAAAACTGATTTAAGTTTGCCTGCGTTAAAGTCCCCGGCCACTAGGGGTGAATTTGGAGAGGCAGTTTTTTTTCCTGTGACCACAGAGCAGTTTTTAGCGGAGCGGTTGGAATGGACATGGAGCACCGGAGCGGTGCGCCGGAGCGCAGGATTTCCAACCGCTCAACTCCACTCACATGCTCTGGTTGGGGCCCAATGTAACCCAGGGGCTTGGCTGGGGCTAGATAGGGCACAGTGTTTGGCTGGTGTGATGGCCCGTCACCGAATATCGTGACTGAACCTGGACGCACTGAGTGTATCAGATACATTGGAGCGCAGTGCCGCCAGCCAGTGGAATGCTGCATGGTCATACATACTGACGCACAGACGTGCAAGCATACATACACACAGACAAATGCGCGCACACACACACACAGCCAAGATAAGGCTGGTAAGACCTGGAGGAAGTACAGGCTCCTGTATAGAGGATGTTTACCCTCTACCCACAGCCCAGGTGTGTCTGCTTCCTGTTGGCTGCGATACACCAGACAGGGCTGCAACCCCTGCAGCTAATACAGTAAGATCCTGTTGAGATACAGTACTGAATCTGCTTCTTTGCAGAAAGGGTTAAAGCATCAGAAAGTCATAAGATAACCTTAACATGAAAATGGCCACCTCAAGTGTTTGCATTTCTCTCAGTGCCCATCCTATTTTCTGGTTGGAATGGCCAAACCAGATGAATTATGCTAAATAACCCCCCCGTGTATCCTCAGCGGGGAGCCACTGATGAAATATTTATTTATTTCCACCAATATATTTATTTTGGGGGCCGTGCCTACAAAGATGGAAAGTGAATTTCAAGTCTGACTTTGATAATGTCATTGGCACAGTGTGCTCTATATACTAAACATAAAAGGAGCCTGAAGGAATGCGGGTTCAGACTCCCATGCATTAATGCAAAATATAATATTTATTGTTAGCTGCCCGGCCTGGGCCCTGAGAGCACGTCGGCTCTGACACCGCCTGACAACGTGTCAGAGAAACGCATTGCAGTCACAACATCCTTTTCCCCCTCTTTCCATCCCTCTCTCCGTCCCTCCTTCAGTATCTTTCCATCCCTCTCTCGGTTCATATTGGGACATGGTCTGGGGCTAGTCAGGCAACTTCTGGAGTGCCCTCTTCAGTATGATATGGAGGGAGGGAGGGAGGGAGGGAGGGAGGGAGAGAGAGAGAGACCGGCAGAAAGATAGAGAGAGAGAGGCAAATAGAGGCAGACAGGGATGTGAGGCGTTGCAGCAGGGATGCTCATGTGTGCAGTTCTGGCTTTTATGCACTGCCTGCCCTTTTTAGTGATCTCCTCCATCAGCAAGCAGCCTTGTCTCTCCCCTCCAGGAGAGAGGGAAACCAGCGACCTAACTGGAGCTAACTGAAGGGCTTTGGCAGTGCTAGTACAGTGTGTGTACTGTACTGAAGCCAGGGTGCAGTGTGTGGGTTTTGGCCCCTCCAGGTCTCCACTCCCCTCAGGTAAAGATTGGTCACCGCTTCTCTCACTCTCTGATATGGCTCCCATTGGTCTGACTTTAGAGAAAGAGAAATGTCAGTGCCTTTCACAAATAGCAATTACTCTCTGACATTATGTCATGCAAATATATGGATGCTTACAGAAATGCAGATGTGAGGGTGGCCATGGGGTTACAGAAATACTCATTTGGATGTTTCATGCTCAGAGAAGAGCATGATTAATGTAATTGTATAAGGTAAAATACAATTATTTGGACATAAATGTCAGATAGCCCTTGTCAGTGAACTGGATGGCAAAAAAAAACTGGATGGCATTCCAATTTGTAAGTCGCTCTGGATAAGAGCGTCTGCTAAATGACTTAAATGTAAATGTAAAAGGTTTGTAGTGTAAGTGATTATCATTGTCATTTTTCGAATAGAACAAAAAGGAATCAGTTTGGTGAATAATAACAAGAGCCTGATTAAATTGTTTGTGTTTTTTTTATTTATCCAGGTCAGTTGACTGAGAACACATTCTCATTTACAGCAACGACCTTGGGAATAGCTACAGGGGAGAGGAAGGGGAAGGGATGAGCCAATTGGAAGCTGGGGAGATTAAGTGTCCATGATGGTATGAGGGGCCAGATTAGGAATTTAGCCAAGACATTGGGGTTAACACCCCTACTGTAACGATAAGTGCCATGGGATCTTTAGTGACCACAGAGAGTCAGGACACCCATCCCATTTCACATCCCATCCGAAAGACGACATCTTACACAGGTCAATGTTCCCAATCACTGCCCTGGGGGCATTGGGATATGTTATTTTAGACCAGAGCAAAGAGTGCGTCCTGCTGGCCCTCCAACACCACTTCCAGCAGAATCTGGTCTCCAGCAGAATCTGATCTCCCATCCAGGACCAACCCTACTTAGCTTCAGAGGCAAGCCAGCAGTGGGATGCAGGGTGGTATGCTGCTGGCAGTAGGGAGTTACGCTTTTGGCTCTGGAGGGAGGTAGGCAGCACTGCACAGCACTGTATGGCTGTATGGGCGATCTGCCGTGACCTCATTTAATCTGATTTGCATGCTAGGGAGAATTAGGTAATTGGCATTTATGCAGAACAAAAGAGGATCTGCTCATGGAAAAAATGGGTTTTCATGTTGAACTGAATGCACTCCGTGTCTGAGCTGGTTTCCTCCTGCACCCTTGTTTGAGCTTCCTTAACGAGGCACACTGACTGTCTGACTGACTGTCGGCAGGACGGTTGAGCTGATCTGGGTTTGTGTACACATGTATGGTAATTCTCCACAGTCCGTGGGTGTGTGATGAGTTGGCCCGTGCTGCGCTCTCTCTCTCTGCCACTGACTGGGGGATACAACGTTGGAAGCTTCTCAAATCATTCAACCAAATATTGCACCCGTGCCACTTCAAATCTCAATTTCCAATGTATTCACCCCAGGTATAATTCTAAAGAGCAGTAATCCAAGACTGAGAGAGAGGAGAGAGGGGCCTGGCTGTTCTGTAATGGCAGCCATTAGCCATGTTGGTTTATGCCACAGGGAGAGGGTAGAAGGGGCGGCAGGCGCAGGCTCACTCTACAGCCGCACTCCAAATGGGTTTGAACAAGCGTTATCGGAGTACAGCAGTGCTATGCGCTGTTGACACTGTAAACCTAGTGATTCACGTGACTCCCTCACTTTATTAATTAAAGGGCTTAAACTGAGCGTTCTGTTTGACTTTCAGTCTTTTTTCAGCGTTCAATTGATGTATTTTTTTTCTTTCTGACGATATCACTGAGGGACAGATGTTAAATGAGCTCGGGAACATTTGCAGAGTTTGTGGTTGGTTTGATGGAGCAGAGCTGGGGATGTGATTGAACTAACTACCCCAGCCCTGCATGGCCCTTTGTCGTGCAACAAGAGCTAACAAGGACATTTCTAAACCCAACATTAATGATATCTACCTACTACTCGATACTTATTACTGATTAATATTTGCAACATTTTATCCATACGTATGTTAGGATGCATGCATTTCCATTGAAATGATGGCCAATGTATGCTATGGCTTGGATACTACTCCAGTCTTCTTCTGAAACCTTCATTTCCAATAAGAGAAGTAGCTAGCTACCAGTATTATTTTCCCCTTCTTCGGCGAAGGCCTTTTCCTCTAGCTGCTTTGGTCAAGTCTAGAGGTTTAGAAAGGGCTAGAGGGTAGGAGGCTGGCTGTAAAGCTGTGAGCTAGTGTTTAGAAGTCCTGCTCTTTGGAAGGCAGTGCAGGCTGGGCTCCCAGCAAGAGCGAGGTTAGCCAGTTTGTTCTGCTCACCACACAATGAACAGGTTTCATTGGCACCCCGGTTGAGGTAACTGATGGCCGGAGCAGTGGGGGTCAGGCCTGTTACTAAGCACTGGGTGGAGAGTAAATTACAGTGCAGGAAGGGTGGGGGGCCTGGTGGTGCGGTCAGGGGGCTGGTTTGTGGATAACCCATTTGACCACAGCTCCGTCTCCACCTCGGCCACACTAATGCTGGAAGCTCACTGCTCTCACCAGTGGTATTTTTCTCATGCCATTTTATTGCTTTATAAACTATAAAACATTTTTATTGGTTTATCTTTCTCTACTCCTCTAAACTGATGTTGATATACCATACAGGTAATGATTATATTTATGAAAGAAAATACTATTAAAGTATCGTAATATTGCATGTGACTTTACTGAATATTTTTTAAATAATGTTCTTCCTCTGAGGGAAACATGACAGCACAAATTAGGTGAATAAAGAAACACACAGTAGAAAGAGAGGATATAAGGCTTGTGTTTGTTTTTGCTGGTGCTCAGGGGCAGAGATGGGAGATTTGGGGGTGTGAAGTGGATTGGCAGGGAGCGAGGCAGTCAGGGCCTATTTTCACTGCAGCTGAGGCTTCAACTAGCCACAAGCTGTTTTTCTCATTCCAAAGATGAGAGAACAAAATATCCTCTATCGCACAAAAGCCCGATTTTGTTTCTCACCCCCCACTCCCATCACCACCACCACTCCCATCACCTCCTGTCAGAAGTGGTGCAGCACATCGAGAACAACACAAAGCCTTGTGGCTTTATATAGCCATGAAGATTCTATTGAATTTTCTAAGGTCGGAATAATGGTAGCGTATTACCTCACTAATGGGGTATTCTGTGTGTATGGGCTATTGAGTTTAATAGAATGAGATACCTTTGAAAGACTGTTTGTCTCTGTATCATCCCAGCCCATCAATGTTGTGTTTACCTACAGTGCCTTCAGAAAGTATTCATACCCCTTGACTTTTTCAACATTGTGTGTGTTACAGCCTGAATTACAACAAAACATGTCACTGGCCTAACACAATACCCCATTGTGTCAAATTATGTTTTGAGACATTCGTAAAAATTAAAAGCTGAAATGTTTTGAGTCAGTAAGTATTCAACCCCTTTGTTATGGCAAGCCTAAATAAGTTCAGGAGTAAACATTTGCTTAAAAATTCACAATAAGAATAGCAGACATTGAACATTCCTTTGAGCATGGTGAAGTTATTAAGCACACTTTGGATGGTCACTACAAGATACAGGCGTCCTTCCTAACTCAGTTTCCGGAGAGGAAGGAAACCGCTCAGGGATTTCACCATGAGGCCAATGGCGACTTTGAAACAGTTACAGAGTTTAATGGCTGTGATCGGAGAAAACTGACAATGCATCTACAACATTGTAGTTACTCTACTCCACAATATTAACCTAATTGACAGAGTGAAAAGAATGAAGCCTGTACAGAATAAAATATTCCAAAACATGCATCCTGTTTGCAACAAGGCACTAAAGTAATAATGCAAAAAAATGTGGCAAAGTGTTATGTTTGGGGCAAATTCAATACAACACATTTTCTGAATACCACTCTCCTTCAAGCATAGTGGTAGCTGCATCATCCTATGGGTATGCTTGCAATTGTTAAGGACTGGGAGTTTTTCAGGATAAAAAAGAAATGGAATGGAGGTAAGCACAGGAAAAATCCTAGAGGAAACCATTGTTCAGTCTGCTTTCCACCAGACACTGGGAGATGAATTCACCTTTCAGCAGGACAATAACCTAAAACACAAGGCTAAATCTACACTGGAGTTGCTTACCAAGAAGACAGTGAATGTTCTTGAGTGGCCAAGTTAGAATTTGGACTACTTTAAAATCTATGGCAAGACCTGAAAATGGTTGTCTAGCAATGACCAACAACCGATTTGACAGAGCTTGAATCATTTTTTAAAAAGAATAATGGGCAAATGTTACACAGTCCAGGTTTGGAAAGCTCTTAGAGACTTACCCATAAAGACTTACAGCTGTAACCACTGCCAAAGGTGATTCTAACATGTACTGACTCAGGGTGTGAATAAGACTATAAATGAGATATATTCATTTTCAATAAATTTGCTAAAATGTGTCATTGTGGGGTATTGTGTGTAGATGGATGAAAATATGTTTATTGTTTAAGTCAATTTTGAATTCAGGCTGTAACATAACAAAATGTGGAATAAGTCAAGTGGTATAAATATTTTCTGAGGGCACTGTATTGGAAATGTGACCGACTAGCTCGATTCGGTCTTATGTAGCAAAATTTGAAATGGTGTTTTTTACATTGGATAAAAGTAGAGAATCCGAGCTAGAAAGTTGTATATCATACACTACAGTTGAGGAACAATGGGAAATTAATTCTGCTTTGAAAGTTGATAAACTTGTAACTTCACTTTTGAGAAAATGGCCCTTGAATGTTTTGGTACAGTTGACGTCGGAGGTTTACATACACTTAGGTTGGAGTCATTAAAACTCGTTTTTCAACCACTCCACAAATTTCTTGTTATTAAAAAACTATAGTTTGACAAGTCGGATAGGACATCTACTTTGTGCATGACACAAGTAATTTTTCCAACAATTGTTTACAGACAGATTATTTCACTTATAATTCATTGTATCACAATTCCAGTGATCAGAAGTTTACATACACTAAGTTGACTATGGCTTTAAACAGCTTGGAAATTCTTGGAAATAAAATAATGGGTGCAAAGGAGCAAAATAAATAAATAAATAAATACAGTAGGGGAGAGGTAGTTGTTGGGCTAAATTATAGATGGGCTATGTACAGGTGCAGTAATATGTGAGCTGCTCTGACAGCTGGTGCTTAAAGCTAGTGAGGGAGATAAGTGTTTTCAGTTTCAGAGATTTTTGTAGTTCGTTCCAGTCATTGGCAGCAGAGAACTGGAAGGAGAGGCGGCCAAAGGAAGAATTGGTTTTGGGGGTGACCAGAGAGATATACCTGCTGGAGCGCGTGCTACAGGTAGGTGCTGCTATGGTGACCAGCGAGCTGAGATAAGGGGGACTTTACCTAGCAGGGTCTTGTAGATGACCTGGAGCCAGGGGTTTGGCGCCAAGTATGAAGCGAGGACCAGCCAACGAGAGCGTACAGGTCGCAGTGGTGGGTAGTATATGGGGCTTTGGTGACAAAACGGATGGCACTGTGATAGACTGCATCTAATTTATTGAGTAGGGTATTGGAGGCTATTTGTAAATTACATCGCCGAAGTCGAGGATCTGTAGGATGGTCAGTTTTACGAGGGCATGTTTGGCAGCATGAGTGAAGGATGCTTTTGTTGCGAAAATAGGAAGCCAATTCTAGATTTAACTTTGGATTGGAGATGTTTGATGTAGTCTGGAAGGAGAGTTACAGTCTAACCAGACACCTAGGTATTTGGAGTTGTCCACATATTCTAAGTCAGAGCCGTCCAGAGTAGTGATGTTGGACGGCGGGCAGGTGCAGGCAGCGATCGGTTGAAGAGCATGCATTTAGTTTTACTTGTATTTAAGAGCAATTGGAGGCCACGGAAGGAGAGTTGTATGACATTGAAGCTCGTCTGGAGGGTTGTTAACACAGTGTCCAAAGAAGGGCCAGAAGTATACAGAATGGTGTCGTCTGCGTAGAGGTGGATCAGAGACTCACCAGCAGCAAGAGCGACATCATTGATGTATACAGAGAAGAGAGTCGGTCCAAGAATTGAACCCTGTGGCACCCCCATAGAGACTGCCAGAGGCGTGGACAACAGGCCCTCCGATTTGACACACTGAACTCTATCAGAGAAGTAGTTGCTAAACCAGGCGAGGCAATCATTTGAGAAATCAAGGCTATCGAGTCTGCCGATGAGGATGTGTGATTGACATGGTGATTGACAGAGTCGAAAGCCTTGGCCAGGTCAATGAATATGGCTGCGCAGTATTGTCTTATCGATGGCGGTTAATATATTGTTTAGGACCTTGAGCGTGGCTGAGATGCACCCATGACCAGCTCTGAAACCAGATTGCATAGCGGAGAAGGTATGGTGGGATTCCAAATGGTCGGTAATCTGTTTGTTGACTTGGCTTTCGAAGATCTTAGAAAGGCATTGTAGGATAGATATAGGTCTGTAGCAGTTTGGGTCAAGAGTGTGTCCCCTTTGAAGAGGGGGATGACCGCAGCTGCTTTCCAGTCTTTGGGAATCTCCAGACGACACGAAAGACAGGTTGAACAGGCTAGTAATAGGAGTTGCAACAATTTCGGCAGATAATTTTAGAAAGAAAGGGTCCAGATTGTCTAGCCCGGCTGATTTGTAGGGTCCAGATTTTGTAGCTCTTTCAGAACATCAGCTGACTGGATTTGGGAGAAGGAGAAATGGGGGAAGGCTTGGGCGAGTTGCTGTGGGGGGTGCAGTGCTGTTGACCGGGGTAGGGGTAGCCAGGTGGAAAGCTTGGCCAGCCGTAGAAAAATGCTTATTGAAATTCTCAATTGTAGTGGATTTATCGGTGGTGACCGTGTTCCCTATCCTCAGTGCATTGGGCAGCTTATTCTCCATGGACTTTACAGTGTTCCAGAACTTTTTTGAGTTTGTGTTGCAGGAAGCAAATTTCTGCTTGAAAAAGCTAGCCTTGGCTTTTCTAACTGCCTGTGTATATTGGTTTCTAGCTTCCCTGAAAAGTTGCATATCACGGGGGCTGTTCGATGCTAATGCATTTCAAGGCCTACCTTCAAACTCAGTGCCTCTTTGCTTGACATCATGGGAAAATCCAAAGAAATCAGCCAAGAACTCAGAAAAAAATTTGTAGACCTCCACAAGTCTGGTCCATCCTTGGGAGCAATTTCCAAACGCCTGAAGGTACCACATTCATCTGTACACACAATAGTACGCAAGTATAAACACCATGGGACCATGCAGTCGTCATTCTGCTCAGGAAGGAGACGCGTTCTGTCTCCTTGAGATAAACGTACTTTGGTGCGAAAAGTGCAAATCAATCCCAGAACAACAGCAAAGGACCTTGTGAAGATGCTGGAGGAAGCAGGTACAAAAGTATCTATATCCACAGTAAAACGAGTCCTATATCGACATAACCTGAAAGGCTGCTCAGCAAGGAAGAAGCCACTGCTCCAAACCTCCATAAAAAATCCAGACTATGGTTTGCAACTGCACATGGGGACAAAGATCATACTTTTCGCAGAAATGTCCTCTGGTCTGATGAAACAAAAATTGAACTGTTTGGCCATAATGACCATCATTATGTTTGGAGGAAAAAGAGGGAGGCTTGCAAGCCGAAGAACACCATCCCAACCTTGAAGCACGGGGGTAGCAGCATCATGTTGTGGGGATGCTTTGCTGCAGGAGGGACTGGTGCACTTCACAAAATAGATGGCATCGTGAGGAAGGAAAATTATGTTGATATATTGAAGCAACATCTCAAGACATCTGTCAGGAAGTTAAAGCTTGGTCGCAAATGGGTCTTCAAAATGGATCACCCCAAGCATACTTCCAAAGTTGTGGCAAAATGGCTTAAGGACAACAAAGTCAAGGTATTGGAGTGGCCATCACAAAGCCCTGACCTCAATCCTGTAGAAAATGTGTGGGCAGAACTGAAAAAGCGTGTGTGAGCAAGGAGGCCTAGAAACCTGTCTCAGTTACACCATCTCTGTCAGGAGGAATGGGCCAAAATTCACCAAACTTATTGTGGGAAGCTTCTGGAAGGCTACCCGGAATGTTTGACCCAAGTTAACTTCTTGACGCACGGATCCCTTTAGCGGGATCATTTTCGTAAACAACCGCTGAAAAAAAAAAATATATATATATTTATAATCATGAAATCACAAGTGAAATATACCAAAACACAGCTTAGCTTGTTGTTAATCCACCTATCGTGTCAGATTTTGAAAATATGCTTTACAACGAAGGCAATCCAAGTGTTTGTGAGTTTATCTATCACTAGACAAAACAGTAAGAACAGTTAGCCGCAAATGAGCTTGGTCACGAAAGTCAGAAAAGCAATACAATTACAATTAATCGCTTACCTTTGATGATCTTCGGATGATTGCACTCACGAGACTCCCAGTTACACAATAAATGTTATTTTTGTTCGATAAAGATTAGTTTTATAACCAAAAAACGCCATTTGGTTTGCGCGTTATGTTCAGAAAACCATATTCTCGTTCCGGTCCTGAAGGGCAGACGAAGATTCCCAAAAGTATCCGTAATGTTCGTAGAAACATGTCAAACGTTTTTTATAATCAATCCTCAGGTTGTTTTTAACATACATAATCGATAATATTTCAACCGGACGATAAACTATTCAATACTACAGAGAAAGAAAATCTCTCGGGCGCATGAACTAATCAAAGGACACCTGACGCGTTTTGATAAATCTCGCTCATTTTTCAAAATAACAGCTTGAAACTATGTCTAAAGCCTGGTCACAGCCCGAGGAAGCCATTGGAAAAGGAATCTGGTTGATACCCTTTTAAATGGACGAGGGGCAGGCAATGGAACAGGGATTTTTCCAAATAAAAGGCACTTCCGGGTTGGAGTTCCTCAGGTTTTCGCCTTCAAAATCAGTTCTGTTATACTCACAGACAATATTTTGACAGTTTTGGAAACTTTAGTGTGTTTTCTATCCTAATCTGTCAATTATATCCATATTCTAGCATCTGGGCCTGAGAAATAGTCCGTTTACCTTGGGAACGTTATTTTTCCAAACATAAAAATAGTGCCCCCTAGCTGAAAGAGGTTAAACAATTTAAAGGCAATGCTACCAAATATTAATTGAGTGTATGTAAACTTCTGACCCACTGGGAATGTGATGAAAGAAATATGGCTGAAATAAATCATTCTCTCAACTATTATTCTGACATTTCACACTCTTAAAATAAAGTGGTGATCCTAACTGTGTTTAAATGTATTTGGCTAAAGTGTATGTCAACTTCTGACTGTACCTACTGGAGAACTCTTCTTTGTCTACACCCATTCCGCATCGTTCACACCCTCTTAAGCTTTAGCCCCACCCATATCTTTAGGAATTCACATGAGGCTATGTACTAAACAACCAAAGATTTCAAGACTAAAGGCTGGTTTATACTACGGTGTGTTTGTAAATTTAATCTGGGGTGCCGGAGTGTGAATTTGTGTGAATTTTTATTAGCATCCCCATTAGCTAACGCTGTAATGTTAGCTAACCTTCCTGCGTTTCTGAGGTTCCTGGTGTTCCTAAACTCAGAGGGTTGTCAGATTGTCCGTTCGTAAATACAGAGCGTTTCGCAATCGGAGCGTTCAGAGCACACACTGGCCGCTCTGGCTGAGGAGTAGGGTTGATCAGAGCGTTCTAATCGAACAACAGCAGTCAATCACCCAAGCTAACTGGCTTTCTTTGACTAGCTTGCTAGCTACTTCCAGACACAAATGAGAGAACAACTCACTGACCATTTTACTCACCCTAGCAGAACTGGTTAGGCTGTTTTTATGTTATCCAGAGCATTGGTGACTGCAACTGTGCTGCTGGCAACAATTTAATCATGTTTTTTGCCAACGTTTACTGACACCGACCATATTGAGCGTTCGTAAATTTGGCAGTTATTCTGTGCTCTGGCACACTCAGACGAGAGTGCTATGAAATCGGAGTAGGTAGCCAGAGTGAATTTACCAGCTATGTCTATCAACAGTGTTTGCAGTGATATCATATACATTCTATTGAAATAGTTACTTGCATAGTGGAGTATTTTGGTTGAGACATGTAGCTAGCTAGCTAGCTTGCTAAACAATGAACCATAATCCCAACTCTTAATGTTACTACCATGCATGAATCTGCAGGTAGCTAACCAACCAGGTTCAATGTTAGCTAGCTAACATTAGGCTATAACTGTCACGGCCGATGCTGGGAGAAGACCAAGGTACAGGGTGGTAAGCGTACATTTTCCTTTTTATTAAAAATGTCTGGCCCTCGCTGCTGGCCCCGGACTGGGCACCCTTGCTGCGGGCCCCGGACTGAGCACCCTCGCTGCGGGCCCCGGACTGGGCACCCTTGTTGCGGGCCCCGGACTGGGCACCCTCGCTGGAGGCTCCGGACTGGAGACCGTCGCTGGAGGCTCCGGACTGGAGACCGTCGCTGGAGGCTCCGGGCTGGGGACCGTCGCTGGAGGTTCCGGACTGGAGGCCATCGTTGGAGGCTTCGTGCCGTGACTCCTCACTGGAGGCTTCGTGCCATGGATCATCACTGGAGGCTTCTTGCCATGGATCATCACTGGAGGCTTCGTGCCATGGATCATCACTGGAGGCTTCTTGCCATGGATCATCACTGGAGTGAGGAGACGTATGGGCAGCCTGGTACGCAGCAGGCACAGGACTCACCAGGCTGGGGAGACATACTGGAGGCTTGGTTCTTGGCGCTGGCACCGGATACACTGCGCCATGGAGGCGCACTGGAGGTCTCGTGCGCAGAGATGGCACAACCCGTTCTGGCTGGATGCCCACTACCACCCGGCAAATGCGGGACGCTGGCACAGAGCACACCGGCCTGTGAATGCTCACTCGAGACACCGTGCGCATCACCCCATAACACGGTGCCTGACCAGTCACATGCTCCCCACGGTAAGCACGGGGAGTTGGCTCAGGTCTAAACTCCGACTCCGCCAATCGCCCCCGTGTGCCCCCCCCCAAACATTTTTGGGGGGAGCTGCCTCTCGGGTTTCCGTGACCGGGTCTTGTCCCCTGCCATTCTCTCCTCCCCGGTCCAGCTCGTCCTCCAGGTTTCCGCACGCTGCTTGGTCCCTTGGTGGTGGGTAGTTCTGTCACAGCCGATGCTGGAAGAAGACCAAGGTGCAGCGTGGAAAGCGTACATTTTCCTTTTTATTAAAAATGTCGCCAACAAAACAACAAACGAAAGAAAGAAACAACCGTGAAGCTTACAGGGCTTACAGGGCCACAAACAAAGTTAACTACCCACAACGAAAGGAGGGAAAAAGGGCTACCTAAGTATGGTTCCCAATCAGAGACAACGATAGACAGCTGTCCCTGATTGAGAACCATACCCGGCCAAAACATAGAAACACAAAATCATAGAAAACAAAAACATAGAATGCCCACCCCAAATCACACCCTGACCAAACCAAATAGAGACATAAAAAGGCTCTCTTAGGTCAGGGCGTGACAATAACTAGCAATGCAAATGGCTCTGAGATACGAATAATATTACTACACAGATCATACATGGATGCTATGGTTGCCCTTAGTTCGAAGATGTAATCCGGAGACAGGTGTTTTATACAACAGCCTTCTGTGCGTTCTCTTTTCGACTCCATCTGCATATTTGCAATCAAACACCAGAATTTTCTTCATCTCCTTAGCTATCATACTCTAATTCCACTGATTTCAAAACTCAGTTCTCCAGAAAGCGGAGAGCAACACTTATGCAGTTCTACTACATGATATCGTTCAAAAAAGCTGTGTTAGAAAGGATTACCTACACGTACTGACCAGCTCATGTTATAGACAGAAGCTTGCTACATGGCAGACCAATCCGAACTCATCTCTCAGCATGTCCAGCCCACTCATTATCTCAGCCAATCATGGCTAGCTGGAAGGTTTCTTCCTTTTTCTGTGGCTAAACCAACTAGGCTTCTAATTTAAACATTTTTTCATATTTACAGATGGCATACACATGGAGTTATTATGGAAAATGAAAGTTCACATGTTCCAGAAGGAATTTCTGCCCAAAAATTAAAATTAAAAAAGTTTCGGTTCAAATGACGTTCCTGTGAAGTAGTGACACGTGACATACGCCTAGTTTCCTGAAACGAGTCACAAATACACAACATACATATTCCCATGGTAAAATATGCATTGATAAAATACCACCCACCAGATTTAGCCTCGTTTTAAAGGAAAATACCTCCATTGTCTGCTTTCCTTGAGTAGCATTCAGGCAGTGAAACCAGTTGTGTCCACAACATAAATAATCAGCATCAGTCTTCAAGCAGTATACCTGCTGCTGCTTAACGACTGTGCCGCTGGACAAGTGACTGTGTGTCCTAGTTATGAGCTAGCTCTGTGGTCAGGATTGCCTCTGAGCCATGACTGAGCATTGAGAATGAGGCCATTCAATTATCTGTGGCGTGCTCTAGCTGCGGCGGCTGAGCTCTACTGAGCATGGTAAGAGCTGAGAATTATTCCACTCTGTTCTGGAGGCCCTGTGAAGCATGACCAAAAACTGGAGGGTTTTATATGCTCTCCCAATCCTCCTCTCTCTGAAAGGATGACATCTTTTTGTCCTTTTTAAGCCGCACACACACATACTCTTAAGTGATGAACGTTAATCATATCAATTAAGTGGACTGCAAACCTCGTCTGGGGTTACTTTAACACCGCACAGTGTTAGAGCTGCAATGATAGAAGTGGGAACAATAACGAGATAAGACTCTGGAGGACAGGGGATTGTTAATGTAAAATATTACTGCTGTAAAAACAGCCAGACTGTTCCTGTAATGGAGGGAGGAGATTCCTACTGTAAAAACAGCCAGACTGTTCCCGTAATGGAGGGAAGAGATTCCTACTGTAAAAACAGCCAGACTGTTCCCGTAATGGAGGGAAGAGATTCCTACTGTAAAAACAGATTTATCTTGTTCTTCCAAATGGTTAGTTACATAAAAGTCAACAGTTCTTTATGATGGCCTTTAAATTATAGGTGAGAGTGGGATAAGTTGAGACATTTCTTACATTTAGCATCACTACGTCAAAGGAAATAAAGTATTCTTTCTAACAACGATATCTACATATATTTCAGGATGTTGTGTATCCCTGGAAATAATCAGAATTCATGTCAACATAACAGTTTTGAAAACATAGCTTGTTCAAAAATAGTTGAGCTACCTTGGGGTAAGTGGGTGTTGGTACAGTGGGGAGAACAAGTATTTGATACACTGCCGATTTTGCAGGTTTTCCTACTTACAAAGCATGTAGAGGTCTGTAATTTTTATCATAGGTACACTTCAACTGTGAGAGACGGAATCTAAAACAAAAATCCAGAAAATCACATTGTATATTTTAAAGTAATTAATTTGCATTTTATTGCATGACATAAGTATTTGATCACCTACA
>NC_036863.1:32836380-32867386 GCF_002910315.2 Salvelinus sp. IW2-2015 | reverse complement strand
GGGACGAATATGTTACAATAGCCAATTCGGTAGGCAATTATCATCTGCATTACCAGACTCCAGTGTCATCATAAAGACCTTGGGTGTCCTCTGCTACCTATCATAGCCTCTCTTTTCACACAGGTACAATGTACCTCTTCAGTTCATTCAGTACATTTTCATCCCTTGCTGCTGCTCGAATGACTTCGGGAGAGGGTGGGTGGTGTTGGATTGTCGACAAAGCAGCATGACAGAATAGATGCAATTTTCGGAACTACCGTAATTTCTTTGAGAAATACAGTGTGGAAACAAGTATTTGATACACTGCCGATTTTGCAGTTTTTCCTACTTACAAAGCATGTAGAGGTCTGTAATTTTTATCATAGGTACACTTCAACTGTGAGAGACGGAATCTAAAACAAAAATCCAGAAAATCACATTGTATAATTTTTAAGTAATTAATTTGCATTTTATTGCATGACATAAGTATTTGATCACCTACCAACCAGTAAGAATTCCGGCTCTCACAGACCTGTTAGTTTTTCTTTAAGAAGCCCTCCTGTTCTCCACTCATTACCTGTATTAACTGCACCTGTTGAACTCGACCTGTATCAAAACACCTGTCCACACCTCAATCAAACAGACGCCAACCTCCACAATGGCCAAGACCAGAAGCTGTGTAAGGACATCAGGGATAAAATTGTAGACCTGCACAAGGCTGGAGGGCTACAGACAATAGGCAAGCAGCTTGGTGAGAAGCAACAACTGTTGCGCAATTATTAGAAAATGGAAGAAGTTCAAGATGACGGTCAATCACCCTCGGTCTGGGCTCCATGCAAGATTCACCTCGTGGGGCATCAATATCATGAGGAAGGTGAGGGATCACCCAGAACTACATGGCAGGACTGCCCAATGACCTGAAGAAGCTGGACCACAGCTCAAAGAAAACCATTAAACACCACTACGCCGTCATGGATTAAAATCCTGCAGGCACGCAAAGGACCCCCTGCTCAAGCCAGCGCATGTCCAGTGCCCGTCTGAAGTTTCCAATGCCATCTGGATGATCCAAGAGAATGGAGAAGGTCATGTGGTCTGATGAGACCAAAAATAGAGCTTTTTGGTCTAACTCCACTCGCCCTGTTTTTGGAGGAAGAAGAAGGATGAGTACAACCCCAAGAACACCATCCCAACCGTGAAGCATGGAGGTGGAAACATCATTCTTTGGGGATGCTTTTCTGCAAAGGGGACAGGACGACTGCACTGTATTGAGGGGAGGATGGATTGGGCCATGTATCGCGAGATCTTGGCCAACAACCTCCTTCCCTCAGTAAGAACATTGAAGATGGGTCGTGGCTGGGTCTTCCAGCATGACAACAACCCGAAACACACAGCCAGGGCAACTAAGGAGTGGCTCCGTAAGAAACATCTCAAGGTCCTGGAGTGGCCTAGCCAGTCTCCAGACCTGAACCCAATAGAAAATCTTTGGAGGGAGCTGAAAGTCCGTTTTGCCCAGCGCCAGCACCGAAACCTGAAGGATCTGGAGAAGGTCTGTATGGAGGAGTGGGCCAAAATCCCTGCTGCAGTGTGTGCAAACCTGGTCAAGAACTACAGGAAACGTTTGATCTGTGTATTTGCAAACAGAGGTTTCTGTACCAAATATTAAGATCTGCTTTTCTGATGTATCAAATACTTATGGCATGCAATAAAATGCAAATTAATTACTTAAAAATTATACAATGTGATTTTCTGGATTTTTGTTTTAGATTCCGTCTCTCACAGTTGAAGTGTACCTATGATAAAAATTACAGACCTCTACATGCGTTGTAAGTAGGAAAACCTGCAAAATCGGCAGTGTATCAAATACTTGTTCTCCCCACTGTATATAAAGCTATCTGTGCATTTGAACAACACCTGCTGCCACTGTTTTGAACAGATTCGAGGATACTATTTAGAACGAGCAGCCAGCTCACGAACAAACGAACAAAGCATGCATGCAGATGCAATAAGTGAAAATACATGATCTAGCTAAGGATATCTAACATAATGTCACAAAGCATGATGCGCTAGCCAGTTAACGTTCATTCTGAAATAACTTCATATTTCCGAGTTAGTCAGATATTAGTTTAGATAGACTTGAGATTGGCATGGGTGCTAACTAGCTACAGTAGCAAGCTACCAGCTAAAGTAGCTATAGGTAGCTAGCTGCTTATCAAAGGTAGATAACTGGTTCTTTTGACCCAGACATCTACCAAACTATTTCTCAATGTTTCTCAAAATGACTGTAGCTGGCTAATTAATATGATCATGTTTTGTGATACACCAGGTTTTATGCTGTTCCCCTGTCACCTACAGTAGAACCTTCTGAACAACATGGGGGGAAACAAAATTGGCCATGCTTTTTGTCCTACCAGATCTGTGCTGAGAAGGTTCTAGCTAATGTATCCCTCTGTCCTTCGACGCTTGTTGGATGTAGATATCCGGATTATCAGGTCCCAGGCTCCCATGACTGTTATGATTATTTATTTACAAGTTAATTACAATTAGCTTTTTGCTATAGCGCCATTTGTACATGATAGAGCAGATCTAGTCTCACTTGTGGAAGTAAGCCGTTTGGCGCGAGAGACTCATTGGGAGGGAGAGTAGACCTAGAAGTTCTGACTGAGCGCACATTTGAATGCCCCAGGACTGTCCATTTACTTTGTGCTGTTTATGCTATGAAATCCTGAAATTTCATTGGGGCAGTTCACCTTCATCTGTTGCTGTTAGCAGATTCACTGAGGGGCAGCGTAATAAGTAACTTGTTTTGAACAATATATTTTTTAAACAGGAACATTTACCCATTTACTGCATTTTTGTGAGCATATAAAACCTAATCCATAAATTATATAGATTTTTTTAAATACAAATATTTGTACTTTTTGTACCTTGATCAATCACAAGTGGGGTGCCACCCCTAACGCCCTAATGGGCGGGCCGCCACTGTTCCCTTGTCTTACTTCCTTGACTGCTCTCTCAAGAACCTCAAGGGGGTTACATGGGGCATGATGATGTCTGCTCTGTAACAATAAAAATGCACATTGAGTTCATATTCACTCTTGATCAAATAGGGGCTTAGGTGGTAGGCGTGACGGGGGTGTGACATTTTACCCCCTTTTTCTCCACAATTTCGATCTTGTCTTATTGCTGCAACTCCCGAACGGGCTCGGGAGGCGAAGGTCGAGTCATGCGTCCTCTGAAACATGACCCGCCAAACCGCGCTTCTTAACACCGGCCCGCTTAACCCGGAAGCCAGCCGCACCAATGTGTCGGAGGAAACACTGTTCAACTGGCGACCGGGGTCAGCCTGCAGGCACCCAGCCCACCACAAGGAGTCGTTAGAGCGCGATGAGCCAAGTAAAGCCCCCCCGGCCAAACCCTATGACACTGGGCCAATTATGCGCCGCCCTATGGGACTCCCGATCACGGCTGGTTGTGATAGAGCACGGAATCTAACCTGGGTCTGTAGTGATGCCTATAGCACTGCGATGCAGTTCCTTAGACCGCCGTGCCACTCGGGAGGCCCTAAATGTTCGAATTTTAAATCCAATTTCCTGCAATTATACACATTTTTCCATGGAGCTGAGAGACATTTTTGCAGTTTTAAAGCAAATTTCCTGAAATTCTACACATTTTGCCATGCAGATGAGAGAAAATGTTACAATTTTAAATCACATTTCCTACTATTCTAGGCTACCAAAAAAAATGCTTACACTAGGTGCCCCGCCCAAGGATTTCAATGGCAGAAAAACCCTGGATATACATGACACATTGCTAAAAAAAATTATCATCATTTGTATGGGGTATGGTGGCCATTGGCTCGACTTACCCCATGGCCATTGGCTCAACTTACCCCAAGGCAAACATTTTGGCTATATTAGCCCATATAGCTACAAGGATGCCCTTTCATGCTACATTTAGGACCTCATAATGTATCTTATAGATACCCCAACTGATGTATTAAACTATCTACATTGGTTTAGTACAGTACAAGCATCTTGAAACCTATAACACAATAGATTCATTTGACTTTGTGAAAATAATTTTTTGATCCTAACTTTTTCTATGAGGTTTCTTCCTTTACAAACTTCATGTGATAAGGACCTCTTCCTAAATATTTGTTCAAATAATTCATTTTATGTATGGTTTCCTCGAAACAAGGGTGGCTCAACTTACCACTTAGCCTCAACCTAACCACTCCCCGCTAGACACTAACATTACCCGTCTTTTCTCTGTCTTCCTTAAGCGCTTTTCTCTCAGTCGTTTTTATCATTGTCTCTTTTTTATATAAGTATAAGACTAAAGTAATGTTCACTGACCTAGGATCAGTGTGACCTCAGAGATATACCTGGGTCAACCAGTTTGGAGTATGTGAAGTGGAAACGCTGCAAAGGACCCCCTTAGAAATTACCTTAGCAAGCCACATATTGATGCTAGTGAGGTAGAATGAACAGGGTAGGGTGGAGGAAGAGAGAGGAGGAGGGAGGGAGAGGGAGAGAGGGGGGGAGAGAGAGCGAGAGTATGGAAAATAGAGAGGGAATGGGAAGGAGAGTGAGAGGGGTGAGAGAGAGCGAGAGAGAGTTTTGAGAAGTGGAAGCTGTATTCCTGTCTCCTCTCCTCTCTTGGCTCCTCTGCTCTGCTCCTGCTGTTGCCATAGTGTTGTTGCTCATCTGTCCCTGGCCCCCAGAGGCAGAGCAGCTGCAGTACTTCTTGCTACGCTGCACAGCTCCATCCTGGGCTGTGTGGGGGTGGGGGGGTTGTCACAAGAACCATTGTCGTAATTGGAAGTTAATCCCCTGGTTGTTGTTTTTCCCTCTACTCCTTAGCAACAGTGGTAAGGCAAGAAGGTTTTTTCTGAAGTAAATGTTCTGTCGTATCAATGTCATATGGGGGACACATGAGAGAACATCCTCCTACAGCAGTTGTGAGAAGTGAAGTAGTCAGAAAGTGACACTACTGGGTGGGAGTTGCTTTGCTGTTGCAGCGGCGTTCATATTACAGATCCATAGGAAGCAGAAGAGATGGCGTATGTTATTGCACTGACTAATCGTTCCATGTTTAAATGTCTGTTTAAATGTCTGTTTAAATGTCTGACGAAGACTATTAACTCACCCAGCCATTATGGTTTTAAGTCACAAATGATTTACAGTCAAATCAGGTTAGAGTGTTTTTATCAAAAATATTATTGCTTACAGAATAGAGCCGATTTCTCTGAAATGTTGTTTAGTTTTTTCTGGAATTGTCAAAGCACAAATGAGCACAAATCATATCGCTTGATTTATTACAGGCTCCCTCCCTTCCTCACACAATGGTAGAAGTGGTTTGTAGCTCGGGACCTCTGTTCTCAAGCCTATAAGGCAGCTTGTTAGAGAGAGTCCGGATCTGGCCTAGGTGGCCCGCTCTCCAGGCCACCCTCAGGATGGCGCTGGGCCAAGGGCTGACAGGGGCTGGGGGTTGGGGCAGATTGACAGGCAGTTTACAGTGAGGGATGGAGGTCCAGTGAAACAAAATACCAATTAATGTAGGGGTCAGTCAGAGAGCTGACAACCCCTGATCCAGCCTATCTCTCTCTCTCCCTCTGCAGGGTGTTGTTTCATGCTGGTGCAGTTAGAGAAGGGCACTGGCACTCTATGTAGTATTGTATCACTGGCCCTGGAACATGGCCCACAGCTGGGTGGAGACAAGGAGCAGTAGGGGCCTCTGTCTGGGGCACCTGCCCTGCCTGGCTAGGGGCTACTCAGCGCGTACTGTTGTACATCACTAAGCATTTTTTACTGTGTGTCCTGATGGTGTTTCTGTTAATATCTGTACACGTCACAACATGATGCCTAGGTCTAAATAGTCAATCAGGCTAATCAGGCAGTGTAATGGCTATAACAGTTAACAGTATAACGCTATAGCCTGCAGGGGCTGCAGTGCTCTGCTGTAGCTTTGTCTTACGTCAGGTGGCGTCACTCCTACGCAATGCAGCAAAGCTCTTTTACGTAGGACAATGCTGCTGTGGTGCTTGAGTCCTCAGGGGCCGGTTGTATGGCATTGAAGCTCGCCTGGAGGGTTGTTAACACAGTGTCAAAAGAAGGGCCAGAAGTATACAGAATAGTGTCGTCTGCGTAGAGGTGGATCAGAGAATCACCAGCAGCAAGAGCGACATCATTGATGTATACAGAGAAGAGAGTCGGTCCAAGAATTGAACCCTGTGGCACCCCCATAGAGCTGCCAGAGGCCCGGACAACAGACCCTCCGATTTGACACACTGAACTCGATCAGAGAAGTAGTTGGTGAACCAGGCGAGGCAATCATTAGAGAAACCAAGGCTGTCGAGTCTGCCGATGAGGATGTGGTGATTGACAGAGTCAAAAGCCTTGCCAGGTCAATGAATACGGCTGCACAGTATTGTTTCCTATCGATGGCGGTTAAGATATCGTTTATGACCTTGAGCGTGGCTGAGGTGCCACCATGACCAGCTCTGAAACCACGGGGTCTGACATGGGGTCTGCGACGTGGGTTCTGACATTCGGTCTTACATGGGGTCTGACATGGGGTCTGAGATGGGTCTGACAGGGGGTCTGACAGGAGGTCTGACATTCGATCTGACATTCAGGTCTGACATGGAGTCTGACATTCGGTCTGACATTCGGTCTGACATGGGATATGACAGGGGGTCTGACACAGGGTCTGACAGGGGGTCTGACATAAGGTCTGACATGGGGTCTGACATGGGATCTGACATTCGGTCTGACATGGGATCTGACATTCGGTCTGACATGGGGTCACATGGGTCTGACATGGGGTCTGACATGCGTCTGACATGGGATCTGACATTCGGTCTGAACATGGGGTCTGACATGGGGTCTGACAGGGGTCTGACATGGGTCTGACATGGGGTTTGACGTGGGACTGACATTCGGTCTGACATGGGTCTGACTTGGGGTCTGAATGGAGTTTGACGTGGGACTGACATTCGGTCTGACGTGGGGTCTGACGTGGGTCTGACGAGGGGTTTGACATGGGGTTTGACGTGGGTCGACAGGGGGTCGGACATTCGCTCTGACTGGGTCTGATGTGGGTCTGACGAGGGGTTGACATGGGGTTTGATGTGGGGTTTGACATGGGGTTTGATGTGGGGTTTGACATGGGGTTTTGACGTGGGGTTTGACATGGGTTTGACATGGGGTTTGATGTGGGGTTTGACATGGGGTTTGACGTGGGTGTGAGTGGGGTTTGACATGGGGTTTGACATGGGGTCTGACAGGGGGTCTGACGTGGGGTCTGACGAGGGGTCTGACATGGGGTCTGACATTCGCTCTGACATGGGGTCTGACATGGGGTCTGACGAGGGGTTTGACATGGGGTTTGACATGGGGTCTGACGAGGGGTTTGACATGGGGTCTGGAGTGTGCTATCTCTCTTAGTCTACCTACTGTCCTAGTCCCTTAGACTGTCATGCTTCTCAATAGCCTGGTTCCAGTCTGTTTCAGCTAACAATACACTCCTTGTACTCCATGTCACGTGTGAAATTGTCATAATGTCTTTGGCACATGTCACGGAGTACAAGGACTAGAATGTTAGCTAAATAGACTGGCAACAAGGTTAGTTTCTCAGGCCAGCTAGTTTAGAATATTTGTTTTAAGTGCATCATTAAAAGATTAATTCAAAATTAGAAATAATAACCAGACTGTTCTCTCTGTACTCTGAAGACACATGACATGTTGTGTTTCCTAACAGGCATAGCCAGTAAAGGAAGTAAGGGTGCAGAGATACCCAGTCTCTTTAGTATACTGCTCCGAGCCTCATTGTCTAGGTAATTTGTTAAATGGTTATAACTCCCCTTGCTCAAGTACTCAAGATATGTCCGTAAGCAAGTATCTCATTAGCATAACATTCATATTTCAGAACAGCTCTTAAGAGTCATTCTGGATTTGGCCGCTTCGTCTTACTTGCCTGTTATTGGGATGCTAATGTTTTACTGATCACACAGAGGCTCATTGGAATGCAGTGAGAATGTTCTGGTTGAGTATGAGCCCATGCATCTCCAGGGTCCTATCATCAGCCATAAGCTGCTCCTATCCATCTTCATAACTGTACAGGCAGAGTGTGAAGTACAGCTAATCTGTCAGATTAAAAGGAGACCTGGGCCATACCTCACCATGTTTACTACACAACGTTACCTTTTCAGAAAGCGCCATCTACACACAGCGGCCTCTCTCAAGCACTAAATCACAGTGTCACCCTCAGCCTCCACACCGCTCTCCCTCCCTGAGACTCTCATCACTTTCCCTGTGTGAACAACAACAACAGCTCACATCATTAGCCCCCCACCCGCTTATTCAAAAGCACGTTTTGGAACAGCCAGCCAGCTTGCCTGCCTGCTAGCTGAATGACTTGGTGGAGCAGCAGCATTGCAGTTTGATCCAGGAGGTGGCTGGCCTGAAGCGTTAGCATCAGATTGCTGATTGCACCGGGGCTTGAAAAGGTCTTTACTAGTTGGATCCAGGCCTTTCATTAGCCTGCGCCCTGCGCTTAACAGCCTCTCTCTCGTTCCAGCCTATCTGTGGCAGCACTTGTTTGCTGTCCTTGTGCAAATGGCTGGTGTAATCCTGGGCTTGAGTTCTTGGGCCTGTCAGTCCGCATTTGCGCTAAGCATCTATCCCTCTCTCATCTCCTCAGCCCTAATTGTATTGTAATTATCAAATTAGTCATCTATTTATGCACACTAGAGCTGAGATTGGACCAGTTCTCAAAAGGGCAGGAGGAGAGAGGAGAAGCTTGGCCCAATGTTCACTCTTTATCCTGACCTCTCTCCTAGCTACAGAACACTAGCACAGGACAATTCATACCTACTGCTTCTTGTCCCACTTCTCTATCTTTCTGTCGTTCATTCACATTCTCTCTCTCTCTTCCTTTCATAATGCACTCACACATTAAACAAAGCTTTTATTGATATAGTGGCAGTAGTACATATTCTGCACGAATTCGTTGTCAAACAGAACAGATGTCATATTTATCTGGGCTGGCCATGGTGTAACAGAGTGTTGAGTGTTTATGTGTCCCCAGGGTTGAGGGCTTTGATCAGGTCTACACTGCTCTGACAGATGCCCTCTGTGCTCTCACCCGCTCGCTCATCAACAAGGCCAGTCGACGTCTCTCCCCATGCCAGTAATCTTCCTGTTACCATTAGATGAATCGGAGCTAAAAACAACTAACTGCTATGGGGGCCTTTCTATTTTACGTGTTCCGCTATCTCTTATCATGAGAAATGACACACAACTTCCTGGGATGATTTCTCCCCCTCCAGGTGGCTGTGAGCTGTAGCCTTGAGAGGCTCTGGACTATGATGAGGGGCCCATACCCTGTAATCAGAGCTGGCTATGTGATCTTAGACACCGGGGTGAGAGGTGGCTGGGGTGGGAGTGGGGATGGGGAGTCTAAGCACTCATGGGGGGGGGGTCTCCTATAGTGGATTGTTGTGGCGGTGTAATCAGCTAGCTTTGGAAATAATCATGGCTGGTACACAAGACTGTCTGTGATTAAGGATTGGGGGGGGGGGGGGGGGTAGCTTTCTTATCAAGCAAGGGCTTTAGCCTGGATTGCTTGTTGTCAGACAAGTGTCCTTATTTTAGAAAAGAGTCAAAGTTACCTGGTTAAAAAATCAGTTGTCAACAAACGCTGTTGCAGTTAATCAGGAGCATGGCAGTATCAAGTGGTGCTGTTGATGCTAAGCCTGGGCCCTAAGGGTTTGATGGAGAGGATGGAGGGGAGAGTGAGGGGCTCCCTCCCCAGCTTTAACCCCTCACTGTCAGACCTCCTCTGAGCCAGTAGCAGCTGTGCTCTGGAACAAGACTGCCTTGAGAAACCTCTGGCCTTTATAGTCACTTTGATCTTATTGCATCTTAGCCTATGCCGCTCTGTCATTGCTCATCCATATATTTATATTTATATATTCTTATTCCATTCCGTTCCTTATTCCATTAGGTATTTGTTGTGGAATTGTTAGATATTACATGTTAGATATTGCTGCACTGTCGGAACTAGAAGCACAAGCATTTCGCTACACCTGCAATAACATCTGCTAACCATGTGTATGTGACCAATATAATTTGATTTGATTTGGATTTGATACGGGGTATCTTAGATGAATATTGGAGTGTCCATTTTTCAGATAAGGAAATTGTGATGACAAATGGGACTTGTCTTTGTTGTGGTGCCTTGGTGTATCCAGTTGATTGGGGAAGCGGAGGGTTAAACCCTGGCCTTGGTAGAGAGGTAGTAACTCATCACACTGCCCTGTGTAGTTGACTGTAGTAGATCAATATATAGACTCGTGGGAACACGGGGCTCTGGGAGAACAAAACACTACAGGGCCTCCCTGGTCGGTGGGAAGCTGGGGCGGACTAGCCTACAGGGAGGATGGGCTCACCTCCTCTCCTATAGGGGATTTGTCTCTTTTGTCTCAACATCATATCGTTTTTAACTGAACTTGCAGGTTCTGCAGGAAACATAGTAGGAACCTTCTCAGCTTGTGAGTGTCCTTCACTAGTTGGGTCTCTGGAAAAATGAGCTGAAAACCTGTCGAACTCAGAGCGAGAACTTTGTTCTGTTTTGTAAGTGCAAAAAGTAATGATCTAATATTTTATATGCTCTTTGTGCTGTCATTCTGGTTTTCCACTGCCGTACACTATATTTATCTTAATGATAATGGTTTGTATTGTCACATACCGGATAGGTGCAGTGAAATGTGTTGTTTTGCAGGGTCAGCCATAGTAGTACGTCACCCCTGGAGCAAATTAGGGCAACATATTTTTCACCTTGTCGACTCGGGTATTCAAACCACTATTTGGTTACTGGCCCAAAGCTCTAACTGCTAGGCTATCGGCCGACCCACTTTCTCTGTAATGTTGGAGGTAACAATTGCTCTGGCTTGTCTGTGCTGTATACATCTTCATACCTGTCATATCTTATAGCAGTCCTGCTGCTGGACCCGGTCTCCCTTCCCGCTGTTCATAGCCCACATAGAACTCCTCAAATGTATACAGATAATGAAAGGCTGCCATATTAACTGCAGTCGCTGAATCCACAAATCCCTGAGTATTAACAGTACAGCACAGCCGCCCCTTTCCTCGTTACACAGCCACCCCTTTCCCCCTTAAATAGCCGCCCATTTCGCTGTTAAAACACATTATTAAAAGGAGCTGTAATTCCCTCCATCACCTCCACCTCTCAATCCCTGCGCTGACTGGATGGGAGAAGGCAAGGAAGTGTGTACGCGCACACACACACACACACACACACACACACACACACACACACACACACACACACACACACACACACACACTGTGGAGAGTTGCCCTCCCACCAATCAGCCCCTGTTCCATTTGGGTTCTCTGCGGCTTGTTAGATTAGGAATAGTCTTTTTGAAATGAGCTAATCACACAATAGATCATTGCTGGTAATGCATTCAGAGACAGCATGGAGTGACTTTGATGATAGCAGGAGACTGTGTCCTTGGAGTCTGCAGTCAGTGTCCTCAGCCTGGCCTGGTGTATGTTGAGTCAAGGGAAAGTTAAGGCTGCAGCTCCTCTCTGTCTTCTATGTTGTGTCTGAGGACTGACTGCAGGTGTGCTGGACATATTGACAGTGAACAAAAGGTTTTCATGGGTCCGAAATGGATCTTTGGCTTTCACACCCGACCCGATATTCATAACTACATTCTCACAAAACTGAGACCCGTTCCAAATGGACCCGATGACAGTCAGACCCGTTCCAAAAAGGACTGTGAAAAACAGACCCGTGCTGGTTCAGATCAGAGAGACCCGTTCAGATTCGAGAGTAGAAAGAGTGAAATAATCCTCAGACTGGGCGCTGCCAGCACCATCAATAGACAKGTGATATTGGCCAAATTATCCACAGTGTCCTTAAAAACTGCCTATAACAAATGACAACAAAAATACAACTAGTCGTTGTGTTTTGATGTGTAGCATATTCAAAACTTTATAGCCTTTTGTTTTACTGGTTTTTACTTACCTTAAACAATAATCGTCTACCTCACAGTTCAGCTGTCAGAGATTTGAGTGCAAATTGCATTTGGGCATTACATGCATATAGGATATTACTGTATAATATTCATATTAAAAAAAATAATGTTGAGGCAGACAAGCTTAGGCCTAGCCCTAGAGAGACGGAGAGAAAGATATGCCGGCGCCATGTTCCTGACATCGACATGGATTGTTTTATACTTGTCAGAAAGGCTACTACTGCTATACAGATATAGGCGTACAGAAGGAGGCTAATTCGTATGTTTTCCATCAGAAAATTATATTGTACGATTAAAGGAGTAACTCTGGTAGGCCTAGATCGTTCTTCCTCACCTCAAGTTCAACTGTCAGAGTCAGTTGGAGTGCCGGGAGGCACTGCCTTCATAGGCCTGCAGTAGCTAAGCCAAAGAACAGCTATACATTCCAGACCTTCACAAATGTTGCTTAACTTTATTAAGGTCAAGTAAGTCAAGTCATTGTTTATAGGGAAAATGGGAACAGGTTATTATATTTGGGATCCGCTCGAGTCCTGTCAGATCTTGGAATTTCGTGTCTTTTGGACCCGTGAAAAGCTCGACAGTGAACTGTATTGACAGGCAACACAACCCTACGTTCTGCTAGCCTCCCATTCAAAACACAGACTCACAACACTGGGGGTTTCTCTCCTTGCAGGTGTATTCTGTTCTACGAGCAGTCAGAGTTGTTGGGTTCTTTTTTTTTACAACAAGCTTGTTTGTTCTGACTGGCACTCAAGCGTACACACACACACACACACACACACACACANAGTCACTCAGTGGAAACACCAAACACTCTGCAGCCATTTCCCTAGAGAGGAGAAAGAAGCGAGAGAGGCCTGTTGTCTGTTGTCACCATGGAGAGAGAAATAGGGAAAGTAATTGCGTTGTTCCAGGGCTCTAGAAATCCCATCAGCCTTTGGGCAGCCCTGTCAGAAAGTATAAAGACYSCGCTAAAAACTTAACTGGCTACAGACAGGCTGGGGGAGCACCCTCGCTGAAAATGACTTACAATGGCTGGGGAAGACAGTCAGATTATCTATCAAGGGAAGCAGGTGAAACAGCTGTAAAAGATGTAGGAGGGCTAGCAGAGATGAACACTGGCTTGTGTTTCTATTACCAAGATTGCCAGTGATAAAAGTGAGTGATGTTGATAAATACCCACATAGCCTTTTATCACCAGCTGCCGTGGCTGTGGTTGCTGGCGACGACGGCAGGGCTGATAACCCTGGAGGCTCAGGGCCTGGGGAGGAGGGGGAACGAGATAGGGGGGAGGATACAGCTGCATTACCCCAGCCTGGGCTACGGCACAACAACCCGCCGCCACAATTTGCATGGTGACCGGGTGTCACACAAATGGGATGAGTTCCATGCTAATGGCCCGGAAGCAGAATCACATTAGTGCAAATGCAGGGTGTTCTCAGACCAGGCCTGGTTGGAGTTGGATATGTTACAGTTGCATAAAGGGACAATTTTTACATTTGAGCTTTTATTTTTTTATTTAACCTTTATTTCACTAGGCAAGTCAGTTAAGAACAAATTCTTATTTACAATAATGGCCTACCCTGGCCAAACCCTAACCCGGACGACCCTGGGCATATTGTGCGCCGCCTTATGGTACTCCCAATCACGGCCGGTTGTGATACAACCTGGAATCCGAACCAGGGTATGTAGTGACGCCTCTAGCACTGAGATGCAGTGCCTTAGATCGCTGTGCCACTCGGGAGCCCCTAACCATATTCCTAACCTTTACCTAATTATCCTAACCTGCCACGGTAATTATCTTAACCTGTTGTGTAAGTTCTCCTAACCTGTTATGAAAAGTCACTTCTGCTAGTCAAAACCAGCAGGCCTGTCCTGAGAACTGCGGCCCGGGAGGAGAAAAGAGAGTGCTGGGGTGTGTGCGTGTGTGTATGTGTATGTGTATGTATGCGTGTGTGCACTCGTGCATACATGAATGTGTGGAACTACCATGTTAAGGAGTGCCATCATTTCTCTGGACATTTCAGTAACAGCTTGTGAGTAATGAGGTTGGAGTCATTCGTTATCTCAGAAGGAACAGTGTTCTAACGCTGTTTATCTTATTGTGACAATTTCCTATTTCCCCCAGAACTCCTTGTGTTTTTGAAATGCTCTGTGCACACTCTGCTGCAGATGCACTTAGCTGTGCCATGTTGCCCTTTCTGATGGCGTGGGTAATAATCCTTAATATTTCTGCTACTTTGGAATTAATTGAGGCTTTAATGCACTCTGATTCCTTCCTCCAGCACAAGCTAATTGTGTTTTGAAAAATAATAAATTATGTATTTCTTTGTGACTGTCTTAAGTGTTGAGTGTTTTGGATCAAATGTAAAGTACCTTAATGTTTTGTGGAGCAAAAACAAACATGTCAGTGGCGTTTAAAACGATGAAATGTAGGCTTTAATTGTGCCACACTCTGTTTTGCCCTGTTGAAATGAAATATGTTTTGATTAGAGATAGCAGTGTTTGTTAAAGTTAAGTGCAATCTGAAATGACATTGTTAGATGTATAATAAAACATTCCTCTTTGACAGATTCTTACCACAGGCTGCAGCACTACTATGCGTTCTTGCCTGTTTTTGAGGTTAGAGAGTGCCTTTAGGGGGGGCCTTTAGAGTTTGCATCAACATTAGATCTGAAAGACCATGCCAAATAAGTATTATATTTTCTCTCATAGCAGGCAAGGGAAAAGGGTCCCTCTCATACACTTTTGGGGGAAAAAATGCTATCTAGAACCCATAAGGGTTCTTTGTCTGTCCCCTCTATTACAGAACCCTTTTGGGTTCCATGTAAAACCCTTTCCACAGAGAATTCTACATGGAACCCAAAAGGGTTCTTCTATGGGGACAGCCGAAGACCCCTTTTGGAACCCTTTTTTCTAAGTGTACACAATGCTTTCCACAAAAGGAAGTCTCACCATGACAATAGAGAGGCCCCTCCTTTCTCTTCTCTCTCGCTTTATCTCCCTTACTCTTCCATCCCTTATGGAGGGGCCAGTCTAGAGCTGATCTTATGTTTGGACTCACATTAAAGGTGTTGTGATGCGTTTGAAGTCTGATCACCCATCTCTTTTCTCTCTCCCTTTCTCTCTCCAGATGGTCACAAGAACAAAGAAAATATTTGTGGGCGGATTGTCAGCCAACACGGTAGTGGAAGATGTGAAGCAGTATTTTGAACAGTTTGGGAAGGTAAGGAGAATCATTTTGGGTCCCTCCCTTGTATGGTCTGGCAGTAGGCAAACCATTTCAGTGTGGGTTGGAGGGTGTTCATACCCTGTCGCTGTCCTCGGCTGCTGTTTCCAGGCTGTGGTCTATGACTAACCTCCCAGTCCATTCTGAGCGAAGGGGATGTGGACATGCAAATACACAGCCAAACATACTGCAAGAGATCTGCAGAATTACATCCATAGTGCCTTCACTCACCCACTGTACTCAGATACATATTCATATGTATTGTTAGATACTACTGCACTATTGGAGCTAGGAACACAAGCATTTCGCTACACCCGCAATAACATCTGTTAAATATGTGTATGTGACCAATACAATTTGATTTGATTTGATATTAGATTTCAGCTCAAGGTCACCTTGTGTGAATCTGAGGATGCTTCGTCTACAATATCAACTCAGTACTTGACCTCAATAATTGTCCTTTGAGCATGTACTGCACATCTCATCTCTGTGTGTGATATAATCTCTGTATTTCTGAATGGCCAGTTAAGTCAATCATGGGTATGTAAATCCTTTAACACGGCCATATAACTCCCCAGTGATATGTAGTTCCATGGTAATTATGGTCAGTGGTAATTTAGCTCCTGGGTATGGGAGCAGAGCACAGGCCAGGGCACTAGCTTGAATGTTATTCCAAAAGAAGATGACTCACAAGGGGAGGAAGTAGCAGTGAAGCCATAGCTGAGCCCAGCAGCGTGGAGCAGCAAGTAAATATTCAGAGCGGGCTTGGTTGTAATCATCCAGACTGAAAAGGGCTCAACACAAATGTCGACTTGATTGAATGACATGATTGACTTGATTATACAACATTTTTTTCCCCTCATTAAGGAATCCTCAAACACTTGTGAGGAGACAAACAAATCAGTCTGATTGAGGGAGTCGCTCTGTGTGTGTGTGTGTCACAGACAGGGAGGAAATCAGAGTAGTTAGTCTAGGTTTTTAAGAAGGGGAGGGGGGCAGGAAGTGGCTTGTCTCTCCTGCCTGCCTGCCTGTCTGTTGGTGTCTGTGTATGTCCCTCTGCATCCTCTCTGTCACATATATCCCTCCATTTATTAAATAACCTGGCTGCCCAATGCAACCTGCCATTATCGCCACACACGCCGTTTCTCTGAGAAGTCGCCCGGAGAGGGAAAACCAATTCATTTAGTTTCTTCTCCACAGAAAGATTGAGAAGGGGGGAAGGATGGGGGTTGTGGTCACCGCAGTGGCAGCAGGGCTTGTCATTCAGATGTCTGGGATGTACATGTTTAGAATGCTTTAGTGAGGAGAGAGCGAGAGAGAGCTAGAGGGAGAGAGAGAGAGAGATTCTCCTCTATAGGGTAAACACACTGCTAGGATAGCTACCTGGGAATTCTCTTTAGGTGTGGCTGTGTGTGTGTGTGTGGGCCAAGTGTGTGTTCAGGTCTATGTGACATAAGCCAATTAGCAGGATGTGGGCAGGCAGGCAGCAGAGGTGGCGGTTGTTGTGGGGATCAGGGGGAGAAACAGGTGGTGTGGTCACACCAGGGTTACTGCAATATCTCTCTCTATTCTGTCTGTTCCCTGTTTCCTCTCCTCTCCTCTCCTCTCCTCTCCTCTCCTCTCCTCNGGCTGATGGTGTCTGTGTCTGTTCCGCTGCATCCCCTCTGTGACACGCATCCCACCATTTATTAAATAACCTGGCTGTCCAATGCAACCCGCCATTATCACCACACACGCTGCGCTCTTAGGAGTCGCCCGGAGAAAGAAAACCAATTCATTTAGTTTCTCCTCCACAGAAGGATGGAGAAAGGGGGAAGGAGGGGGGATGTGGCCACAGCAGTGGCAGCAGGGCTCGTCATTCAGATGTCTGGGATGTACATGTCTAGAATGCTTTAGTGAGGAGAGAGAAAAGGAGAAAGAGAGACTTAGAGAGAAATATTCTCCTCTGTACCAATGCAGCTCAGGACTCAGGTAAACACACTAGGCTAGCTACCTGGGAATTGTCTTTGGGTGCGGCTCTGTGTTTGTGTGGACTGGGCAAGGTGCCGTGTGTGCGTGCGTGCGTGTGTGTATATGTGTATGTGTGTGTTTGTTCAGGTCTAGGCGTCATAGGCCAATTAGCAGGATGTGGGCAGGCAGGCAGCAGAGGTGGCGGTTGTTGTGGGGATAAGGTGTTCGAAACAGGTGGTGTGATCACACCGGGGTCACTGCAAGATCTCTCTCTCTGTTCTTTCTCCTCTCCTCTCCTCTCCTCTCCTCTCCTCTCCTCTCCTCTCCTGTCCTCTCCTCTCTTATCCTGGCCTCTCCTCTCTTCCCTCAGCCTCTGACAGGGTAGTATACAGGGAGAGGAAGGGAACTGACAGCTCTCATATACATCACTCTCTCCCACTGTCCCACCTGTCATCATTAGTAAAAGTGCACATATCCAAACCCCCAGCACAACTTCAGAGAGGCCCGCCTGCTCTACATAGTATTACTGTGTTACCCAGAGTACACTGAATACGTCCAGGTAATGTGCCGCTGACAGCCAGATGAATGGGCCTGAAGTACAGTATCAGTGTGTAACGACTGATTCTCATGCATCCCAATACCCCCGTGTGACTGACAGCGACAAGATCTCTCCTCTCAGTTCCTCTGAGGCAGCACATTTCTACTGTCTTTGTGTGTTGAGGGGAAAACATACTGTACTGGCTTCATGTAGGACTGATGCATTAGGTTCACATAAGGCCCAGTAACAGGTATGTCTGTATCCCGTGGAAAAGTCTAGGGGTGATTGTGTTCAAAATAAACACTTATCTCCTGGTATAATACCATTATGTGAGAGCTCTGCATCAGCAGATTTGTAATCATTCTTACATTGCATGCAGCTGTTAAAAACACTTACCATCAGGAAGCAAACAACTGGTAGCAGACCTTTGATTAAATAAGGGGGCCAGTGGTCACCCTCATAATTAATTACAGCCTGACATAACAATAGAACTAGAGACCAGGCCAGAAAAGAGGGTCTAACCACAGTGAAGATCCTAACCACTGTGAAGTTCCTAACCACAGTGAAGATCCTAACCACAGTGAAGATCCTAACCACAGTGAAGATCCTAACCACAGTGAAGGGCTAACCAACAGTGAAGAATCCTAACCACCGTGAAAGTGCCTAACCCAACAGTGAAATTCCTAACCACAGTGAAGGCCTAACCACAGTGAAGCTAAACAGTAAATCTAACCAACAGTGAAGGCTAACAGTGAATCCTAACCACAGTGAACACCAGTGAATCCTACCAACAGTGAAGGGACAGGTCCCAAAGTAAGCCAACCACAGTGAAGGGCCTAACACAGTGAAGATCTAAACCACAGTAAGAGCCTAACCACAGTGAAGATTCCTAACGCACATGAAAGGCCTAACCAACAGTTGAGTTCTCACCACAGTGAAAGGCCTAACCACGTGAAGATTCCTACACCAGTAGCCCTAAACCACGTGAAATCACAGGAGGGCCTAACCACAGTCAAAATCCTAACCACAGTGAGGCCTAACCACAGTCAAGATCCTAACCACAGTGAAAGGCCTAAAGATTCACAACCACAGTGAAAGCTAACCGTTAACAACCACAGGAAGTTCCTAACCACAGTGAAGGGCCTAACCCCAGTGAGATTCCTAACCACAGTTGAAGTTCTAACACAAGTGAAAAGGCTAACACAGTGAAGATCCTACCACAGTGAAAGATCCTAACCACAGTGAAGATCTAAACCACAAGTGAAAATCCTAACAAAGTGAAGATCCTAACCAAAGTGAAGATCCTAACCACAGTGAAGGCACCAACAACAGTGAAAGCCTAACAACAGTGAATGTTCCTAACCACAGTGGAAAATCCTAACCAAAGTAAGATCCTAACCAAAGTGAAGATCCTAACCAGTGAAGATCCTAACCACAGTGAAGCACCAACACAGTGAAAGCCTAAACAACAGTGAAAGGCCTAACCAGAGTGAAGACCCCAACAACAGTGAAAGGCCTAACCACAGTGAAAGTCTAACCACAGGGAAAGGCCTAACCACAGTGAATGCCCCAACAACAGTGAAAGGCCTAACCACAGTGAATGCCCCAACAACCAGTGAAAGGCCTAACCACAGTGAAAGGCCTAACCACAGTGAATGCCCCACACAACAGTGAAAGGTCTAACCACAGTGAATGCCCCACAACAGTGAAAGGCCTAACCACAGTGAAAGGGCCTAACCACAGTGAACCGCCAACAACAGTGAAAGGTCTAACCACAGTGAATGCCCCAACAACAGTGAAGGGCCTAACCACAGTGGAATGCCCCAACAAACAGTGAAAGGCCTAACCCACAGGAATCCGCAACAACGTGAAAGGCCTACCACAGTGAAAGGCCTAACCACAGTGGAAGAGGCCTAACCACAGTGAATGCCACCAACAACAGTGAAAGGCTCTAACCACAAGTGAATGCCCCAACAACAGTGAACGGCCTAACACAGTGAAAGGCTAACCCACAGTGAAAGGCCTAACACAGTGAATGCCCCAACCAACAACAGTGAAAGGCCTAACCACAGTGAAGGCACCAACAACAGTGAAAGGCCTGACCACAGTGAAGGGCCTAACCACAGTGAATGCCCCAACAACAGTGAAAGGCCTAACCACAGTGAAGGCCCCAACAACAGTGAAAGGCCTAACCACAGTGAAGGCACCAACAACAGTGAAAGGCCTAACCACAGTGAAGGGCCTAATTATCTGAGATGGCTTATGCTTAGTCATTGGTTTACTGTAATCGGCTTGGAGTGCGTCTCAAAACAAAGTGTCCTTATTTGGCTAAGCTGAAACAACTGCTTGCCGCTTTGTTCCCCCTGGCCTTCATTGTGTTTTGTGCTGTGGTTTGACTGGGGGTCCAGTGCTTGGTTTCATCAGCCCCAGCCTGCAGCTGTTTCCAAGCCAGTGGGCCGCCACAATCAGGCCTTAATGTCCTCCTCTGCCCCGGTTCCCATGTCCTACTGGGTGGGAGCCAGCTACTGTAGTACCAGGAGGAGGACTCTGGACCCTTAACCCTTAAGCTCACTGCCACTGAGCTGATGGGTCTGCAGGAGGGTTAGGTGGGGTCATAGGGTCAGACTGAGGGAGGGTGCATTTGAACCTGAGATCTCTGTCAGAAACATTTTCAATTTCTCTAAGATTAGCTGAATATCTGTCTACACATCCTGTCGTACTGCTCCTGTAGGACAGGGACTACACTCACACACTGAGTGGAGAGAGGGTACAATACTGTAGGTGAACAGGAAGACACAACAGTATGAAAGCCTGTGGTTTGTGTCATCTCACTGTCCCTCAGTTCAGCACTAGGTCTTCTTCTCACACACTGACTTCCCCTGACAGGAAGCAGATGAGAGAAAAAATGCAACAATAAAATAATGAAAAAAGGATGCCTTGGTTAGTGACAGGAAATTTGTTCTGGTGCTCCGGTAATCTAATATCATGGCTGACATTTCGTTGTGCATTGAGATTTTGTAAATGGCAGAAAACCACAATGTGTGACTGTCCGTAACGGCTGCATCCAGGACTCCATGTTAGTTCATTTAGCATACCTGCCCAAGCGCTTACATTTAATAACATCATTTGAGTTTTTCAGGCGTACCAAATAAAAACAGTGCTGATGTCCATTAGTGCATTGCCAAGCTTCCTGCCCCAGTGAACGCAAACAACACCGTTTAGATCCCCGCTTCCCAACCAGTAAATATGGGACGCAGTGGAGGAAATCTTACTTTGGGATTTGATGAGTTATTGTTTGTTTGCTAAAATGCATCAGATAAAAACATCAACAGACTACTGGAGTTTCATTTTTTTGCAGACATTTTGCAGACATTTTTGCAGACATTTTTGCATTGAAGTAAAATATGAAATCCTCCAAGCTTAGCCTTTTGATGGTTGTGATATTGAAGTATTACAACATAAAGAACACTTAAAATCCTGTATTTGACTTTATTAAGTTCTAAACCAGTTTTCTTTTCAAGCCTTTGATATGCAGGAGACATCCTCTGTGACACAGCATACCTGCGTTGCTTCAGAGATATCACAGTAGCTCATTTCTCTCCAGTCACACACAAGCAGGTGGACATTTGCATGACATTTCCATATCCCTCTGCATCTCCTCTCACCTCTAAGAGTCTAGTTGAACATTTGCCTACAGTATGTGGCCTAAACTCTCCATTTAGCACTGTGTTGGATTTCTCCCTCCAGGCTGTGGTCTCTATAGTAGTAGGCCAGAAGGACACAGCTACAGAGTTATTGCTGGTCAGAGCTGGGTTGATAAGCCAGCATCAGGTCCATAGGAGCTCTCATCTGCAGCATGTAAGGCTTGACTGCGGCTCTTTACTCTCCCTGCAGTCACTTGTAGTTAGGACCTGAGACAGAGCAGAGCAATGGAAATGAACTGGCCCTAAACCGGCTACTGCTGCAGGCACAGCCAGAAAGAGGAAAAAAGCCCAGTTAGACAAATTACTTAATGTCCGCTCTGACCTTCATTTGCCCAGTTGCTTGTCAATGTTTCTAATATTTAACACCCACTGGACTACTTCTAGTCCTCCTGCATTTTTCAGCCAGTATGTTTCCTTTGATGATGAGATCAGTGATACAACAGAGGTGTTAGAGATGCATGATAAAGGTTCTGTATCATTTCAGCCAGTCGTTTTGAAAGTAGTGTTCACGAGCCAAAATACCTCACTATCTGTAGGCCCTAGCTACCTACCTATCTAGTTTCTGATGGAGCTCTGTGGTGTATCCTGCTTTTAGGACAGTGCATCATGGGGGATTGACACGTGGTGGAGGTGCGTCTGTGCAGACTGTCTACCGGCGTCCCTCCCTGAAATGGCTCCCCCTGGATAAGCCAGGATTGCCTTGATTGCGTTACAGTGACTCATTATGTCAATGGCTGATGGAACGTAGAGGCCCCAGTAGTGGTGCTTAAAGAACGATCTGTTTAAAGAAGATTGACTGTGATTGGATGGGATTCCCAGCACCTGCTCACTGGGGTAAATCTGGTCATGGCAGAAAGCAGCAGCAGCAGCAATCTTCCCTGTGGTATTGTGTCAGTAAGGAGGAAATGGACGTGTGAGGCGGGAGGGAGGCTACAGCAGCCTTTCAAACGGCTGGTGGGTTGAGCACTTCGTCAAAGGAGCTGTCAGAACTCATCTGCCACTCAGCATCCTCCTCCCTGTGACTTTCAGAGCTCCTAAACAACCAGGCAAACCACAACCTGCTCTCTGCTGTGCTCTGTGTGGAGCTGTAGCCCAGGTGGGAAAACACAACGATAGAAACAGGCCCAGGAAGCGATTAGCCCTGAAAAAAGCCTATTTCCTCAGATATATGGAATTTCACAGCCATGAATGCAGTGCATTAACCTGTAAGCATAAGCCCAGGGGCGCTAATAACTTTCCACTCTGGGGCCACTTGATCTTTAAACGAGGGAGGCACTTGCCAAGATCACGCTCGGAAATTAATACATCCCCCGAAAAGGGCTCTTTTGGCCGTAGCGGTAGTGAGTGTGTTTTTCTCCCTCCATGGAGCGTGTGTGTGTGCGTTTAAAGAGGGGACTGCCGTGACAGGTGGTATTTGGAGAGTGGTGTCGAGAGCCACAAAGGCAGGCGCTGGCCTCTGAGTGACAGGCCCCGCATTGCCGCGGCAAGCAACGCCAAGGCAGACACAAATGAGAAACAAAATTACGGTGTCATATTTCACCTCACATCTGACAGGCTTCTGAAGAGATGTGAAACCACCTCTCTCCCAAATGTACCACTGCTATTAAGTGTGGGGCTGTGCTGAGAAATAAAAAAAATCTATCATGATACGGTTTTCCCTAACAGCAGGTTGTCAAAGGCAACATTCCATTCCAGTGCTGGAGTGCTTTAGGAAATGACTGAGTTAGGCCATTTACACACTGAACAACCAGCCGTAAAGTAGGAAATGAAAACTGGGGGTTTCACATGAAACACTTTGTGGTGTAACTGCCTGTCTTACAGTCCACCTGGGTCTTGAGAACCACTGTACCTTCATGTCTGTGGTATTTGTTGCAGCATCCTGCATATTTGGCCCTCATATCCTCTAACAGCAAGGTGGCGTTATCAAAAAGCTTTCTTCATATTCCAAGGCTGCTGATGGCAGGTTTAAGCTGCGGCAACTTGAGGAAAACTCCTGACTGTACACAGGGCACACTGACTAAGCACAGTCCCATTGGTCTACCTGTACACTCTACCTCTCTCTCTCTCTCTCTCTCTCTCTCTCTCTCTCTCTCTCTCTCTCTCTCTCTCTCTCTCTCTCTCTCTCTCTTCTCTCTCTCTCTTCTCTCTCTCTCTCTCTCTCTCTCTCTCTCGTTCCTGTCTGTCTGTCTGTCTGCTGTTCTGTCTGTCTGTCTGTCTGTCTGTCTGTCTGTCTGTCTGTCTGTCTGTCTGTCTGTCTGTCTGTCTGTCTGTCCTGTCTGTTGTCTGCCTGCCTGCCTGCCTGCCTGCCTGCCTGCCTGCCTGCCTGTCTGTCTGTCTGTCTGTCTGTCTGTCTGTCTGTCTGTCTGTCTGTCGCTACCGTGGTTAAATGCAAAAGCCTAATGAAGCCTCTGTGGTATTATGGTGTGTGTGTGTGTGTGTGTGTGTGTGTGTGTGTGTGTGTGTGTGTGTGTGTGTGTGTGTGTGTGTGTGTGTGTGTGTGTGTGTGTGTGTGTGTGTGGCTGTGTGTGTGTGTGTGTGTGTGGTGTTTGTGTGTGTGTGTGTGAAGCAGATACCATAGCTGTCCCTCAGCAGCTCAAATCAAATCAAATTGTATTGGTCACATGCGCCGAAAACAACAGGTGTAGACTTTACTGTGAAATGCTTACTTACGATCCCATTCTCAACAGTACAGAGTTAAAAAAGTACAGAAAATATTTGCTAAATAAAAAAGGAAATAATAACTATAACGAGACAGGAGAAGCGCCTTGGTCAGGGAGGTGACCAAGGACCCGATGGTCACTCTGACAGAAGAAGGACAACCATCTCTGCAGCACTCCACCAATCAGGCCTTTATGGTGGAGCGGCCAGACGGAAGCCACTCCTCAGTAAAAGGCACATGACAGCCCGCTTGGAGTTTGCCAAAAGGCACCTAAAGGACTCTCAGACCATGACAAACAAGATTCTCTGGTCTGATGAAGTCAAGATTGAACTCTTTGGCCTGAATGCCAAGCGTCACGTCTGGAGGAAACCTGGCACCATCCCTACGGTGAAGCATGGTGGTGGCAGCATCATGCTGTGGGGATGTTTTTCAGCAGCAGGGACTGGGAGACTAGTCAGGATCGAGGGAAAGATAAACAGAGAAAAGTATAGAGAGATCATTGATGAAAACCTGCTCAAGACCTCAGACTGGGGCAAAGGTTCACCTTCCAACAAGACAACGACCGTAAGCATACAGCCAAGGCAACACAGAAGTGGCTTTGGGACAAGTCTCTGAATGTCCTTGAGAGGCCCAGCCAGAGCCTGAACTTGAACCCGATCGAACATCTCTGGAGAGATCTGAAAATAGCTGTGTAGCGACGCTCCTCATCCAACCTGACAGAACTTGAATGGGAAAAACTCCCCAAGTACAGGTGTGCCAAGCTTGTAGCTGTAATTGCTGCCAAAGGTGCGTTGGGTCTGAATGCTTATGTAAATGTGATATTTCCGTTTAAAAAAATGGTAAACATTTCTATAAACTTGTTTTTGCTTTGTCATTATGGGGTATTGTGTGTAGATTGATGAGGGGTTAAAAAACGATTTAATCAATTTTAGAATAAGGCAGTAACATAACAAAATGTTGAAAAAGTCAAAGGGTCTGAATACTTTCCGAATGCACTGTTTATGTGGGTTAGGGATAAAAGTGACTAGACAATCAGGATATATAATAGAGTAGCAGCAACGTATGTAAAGTGTGTGAAAGTGTGTCTATGTGTGAGTGTGTGTGGCGTCTATGTGTGAGTGTATGTGTGTGTGTGTGTGTGTGTGTGTGGTGGTGTGTGTGTGTGTGTGTTGTTGTGTGTGTGTGTGTGTGTGGTGTGTGTGTGTGTGTGGTGTGTGTGTGTGTGTGTGTGTGTGTGTGTGTGTGTGTGTGTGTGTGTGTGTGTGTGTGTAGGTTGGAGTGTCAGTGTTAGTGTCATGTGTGTTGTGCACCTGTGTGGGTAGGGTGTAGTGAGTGTGCATAGACCCAGTGCACAATAAACAATAAAGTGTGTCAATGTAAATGGTCCGGGTGGCCATTTGAGTAATTGTTCAGGAGTCTTATGGTTTGGGGTAGAACCTGCTCAGGAGCCTGTTGGTCCTAGACTTGGGGCTCCGGTACCGCTTGCCATGCGGTAGCAGAGAGAACGGTCTATGACTTGGGTGGCTGGAGTCTTTAACAATTTTTAGGGCCTTCCTCTGACACCGTCTGGTATAGAGGTCCTGGTGATCTACTGGGCCATACGCACTACCCTCTGTAGCGCCTTGCGGTTGGATGCCGAGGAGTTGCCATACCATGCGGTGATGCAGCCAGTCAAGATGCAGCTGTAGAATATTTTGAGAATCTGAGGGCCCATGCCAAGTCTTTTCAGCCTCCTGAGGGGGAAGAGGCGTTGCCTTGCCCTCTTCGTGACTGTGTTGGTGTGTTTGGACCAATATAGATCCTTAATGGTGTGGACACCAAGGAACTTGAAGCTCTCGACCCGCTCCATTACAGCCCTGTCGATGTGGATGGGGGCGTGCTCGGTCCTCAGTTTCCTGTAGTCCATGATCAGCTCCTTGGTCTTGCTGAAGTTGAGGGAGAGGTTGTTGTCCTAGCACCACACTGCCAGGTCTCTGACCTCCTCCCTATAAGCTCTCATCATCGTCAGTGATCAGGCCTACCACTGTCTTGTTGTCTGCAAACTTAATGATGGTGTTGGAGTCGTGCGCTGCCACTCGGTCGTGGGTGAACAGGGAGTACAGGAGGGGACTGAGCACGCACCCGTGAGGGGCCCCCGTGTTGAGGGTCACCGTGTTGGATGTGTTGTTACCTACCCTTACCACCTGGTGACGGCCCGTCAGGAAGTCCAGGATCCAGTTGCAGAGGGAGGTGTTCAGTCCCAGGCTCCTTAGCTTAGTGATGCGCTTGGAGGGCACTGTGATGTCGAATGCTGAGCTGTGTCAGGGGGAAGAAGCCAGAGTTTTAGAGTAGATATGTCAACAACATACTTCAGATTAACCAAAGGTATTTAGTGTCCCCAGGAGGGATCCAGCCCTCGTTTAGTTTTACACCTAGGTCTATAGGTGTACAGGTGTATTGGAGTCGACTAAAGGGTAATGCAAAAAAGCTTTTTAGATTACGAAAGCAATTTAAAGGGAAAAAACTATACAGTACAAAATCCATCTTAAATATTTTCAAAGACAGCTGTATAGAAATAACTGGACATAGCTACTGTGGCACATTTGTAACATGTTTGGTTGAAGGTGTGTGTGTGCCTCTGGGCCAGTGATTTGGCAGAGTCAAGCCAGGGTTGGGCCAGGGTTTCATCAAAGGGCAATATCAAATGTGCTCTTTCCTGAACTTTAAGAGCACTTCAGGTCAGCCAGGAAAAAAACAAAACGGTCCTTTTAACATTTCCCAGTGCTGAAAGGAATTTTAAAGGAAGAACACGAAGAGAAAGTGAATGTTCAGAATTGTCATGCTCTCATTGAAATTCTAAACTGAGCACACCATAAAGAGATAACTGACAAGGTAGGACAGGACTCAAAGACTGAGAGTGTTTCATATTAATATAAAGGCGGGCGGGGCCATTCAACTCCAGCCCTGACAGACTGTGTTGCTAATAGAATCACTGGGCCATGAGAGAGTGTTTGAAGACACCTGCAGATTCCTCGCATTCCAGGGCTACAGCGGCAGGATGTTGCAACTTGCCAGATAAGACAAAGGAAGGAGGTATGTGAAATATGGATGCACTGTACTGTATTTGTGTCCTGAATGTTAGCGGAACTAATTAGAATGCATTTTTGAACCATGGCATCTTCGAATGGAATGAAGCTTCCGCATAAAGAGCAGGTCTCCTATCTGTTTTTCAATACCAGTGCTTCAGATTCACTAGACAGACTAAAACTGGAACCATGAGGACAAAAGCTCTGAAGGAAGGAAGAAGGGGGATGAGGAGGAGGAGTTGAGATGATTTAGTGGCCCCACCACTCCCCCTTTAGAGCCCGTACCAGCCCATCAGTTTTAATCAGTGTTTTGAGTTATGTGCTTTGTGTGAAGTTAGGTTTAGATTAAGGGAATCCACAGTGTGTGTGTGTGTGGAGTGAGAGAGAGAGAATGATCCTGCAGGTCTAAAGGGTAAACACGCCTGCTGGGTTCTGGGTTGAAACTGTGGACCCTGAGCCTCCTCCTCTCCTCAACTCTCTCAGCCCTACCTACCTTTAGATCAGGGCCACATTGACAGTCACAGTGGGAGTGGCACTTGGAGCTCTGTTAGACACACGCAGAGCTTCAGTTTGGCTAACATTGAACCCTACATGGGGCTCCCAAATCCTATCCCGGGGTAATTATTTCTGATGGGGAGTGAACCGGAAGGATGGCTATCTTCCCTCCTTTATTACTGGAATGTGAACCTCAAATTGTTTTGGATACGCCTCCTGCCGGGCCCATCATTGCTGTCTTCCAGCTGGCCAGCCAGCCTCGGATCAGCCCTACAAGGGATGCAGGGAGCATCGGTCCTTTATTACCACAGGCTGCCTGCTCTGGAAATGTAAGGGCTCCCAGGGTATGTGTGTGTGTGTGTTTGTGGGAGGTGTGTATAGTCCTATGTGTGTGTGTGTGTGTGTGTGTTTGTGGGAGGTGTGATAATAGTCCTATGTGTGGGTGTGTGGGTGTGTTTGTGGGAGGTGTGTATAGTCCTATGTGTGTGTGTGTGTGTGTTTGTGGGAGGTGTGTATAGTCCTGTGTGTGTGTGTGTGTGTTTATTTTTTATTTCACCTTTTTTTAACCAGGTAGGCTAGTTGAGAACAAGTTCTCATTTACAACTGCGACCTGGCCAAGATAAAGCATAGCAATTCGACACAAACAACGACACAGAGTTACACATGGAATAAACAAAACATACAGTCAATAATACAGTAGAACAAAATAAAACAAAACGTCTATATACAGTGAGTGCAAATGAGGTAAGATAAGGGAGTTAAGGCAATAAAATAGGCCATATGGCGAAGTAATTACAATTTAGCAATTAAACACTGGAATGGTAGATGTGCAGAAGATGAATGTGCAAGTAGAGATACTGGGGTGCAAAGGAGCAAGATAAATAAATACAGAATGGGGATGAGGTAGGTAGATAGATGGGCTGTTTACAGATGGGCTATGTACAGGTGCAGTGATCTGTGAGCTGCTCTGACAGCTGGTGCTTAAAGCTAGTGAGGGAGATATGAGTCTCCAGCTTCAGAGATTTTTGCAGTTCATTCCAGTCATTGGCAGTGTGTGTGGGAGGTGTGTGTGTTATATATGTGCATTTTTGTAACGCCTAAAACGGAAGCATATGCAGAAAGTACATCATACCAATGGTAAAATATGGTGGTTCATCTTTGATGTCATGGGGCTGTTTTGCTTCCACTGGTCCTGTGGCCCTTTAAGGTAACAGCATCATGAACTTTAACAAGTACCAGGACATTTTAGCCAAAAACCTGTTTGCCGCTGCCAGGAGGCTGACAACTGGCCGCAAGTGGATTTTCCAGCAAGACAATAACCCCAAGCACACATCAGTAATCCACATAGATCAATTGACCTCAAAATCAACATTTTTCATTTCAGTCTCCAGACTTTCAACATCTCAGTCTCCAGATTTGAACCCCATTGAAAACCTTTGGTTTGAATTGAAGAGTGCAGTCCATAAGCGCAGACAAAGGGTATCAAGAATCTGAAAAGATTCTGTATGGAGGAATGGTCCAAGATCCCTCCAAAGTTCTCTAATCTCATAAAACATTTTAGAAAAAGGCTCAGTGTCATCACACTGAGGGTAGGGTGCCGGAGTACTGAAAATAGGGGTACCACTAATTTTGACCCCTATTTAATTTAATTTTTGTTCATTACTTGTTAAACAAAATGTCTTTCTCTGAGCAATTGTATTAGTGTACCACTGCTACAGTATTGTATGTCTTCATCCTCCCCTGTCCTCCCCTACATCAGCCAGCCACTACCCTGCACTCTGTATTTCACTGCCCAGCAGGAGAGCATTCTCTAGACTCAGACTCTTGGTGGGGAGGTGAATACACTCATTTTGTCTCTTGTTTCTTTCTTGCTGTATTTTCAAGCATAAGTAAGTCAACTGCTGTCTTACGTGACCTTACTGCAATTCAGTAGGTTCAAATTATTTACAAAATGGTGTTGAAAATCCCCCTAAGCTTTCTAATCCCTGAGTTACTGTGGCAACCTGAAGAAGTTGATTAGTCATATCATTACAACACTATCTGTGTCAAAATGTGATTGGTGTGTTCATGCTGAAGGATTACTGGGTTTACAACGCTAATGCAGGACATAATAACAGTCGTAAGTACAGACGGATCGGTGTGCATCAAATGATTCTCCGCTAGCTTAACGTTAGTTAACGTTACTGAAAGATGAATCATACAGTTCATGTAGGAATTAATCATGTTTAACTAGACTTCCTCTTTGTATACCAAATCAAGTTGTATTGGTCGCATACATATATATAGCAGATGTTATTGAGGCAGTAGCAAAATGCTTGTGTTCCTAGCTCCAACAGTGCAGTAGTATCTAATAATGTATATGTGTATATATATATATATATATACATATACATTATTAGATACTACTGCACTGTTGGAGCTAGGAACACAAGCATTTTGCTATAACATGGATAAATACTATTTTAATGGACGAGAAAATTGCTTTTCTTTAAAAAATAAGGACATTTCTAAGTGACCCCAAACTTATGAACCGCAGTGTATATACAGTATATACATATATGTATATATATATTTATTACATATATAGTATGTTATACTGTATATACACTGCGGTTCATAAGTTTGGGGTCACTTAGAAATGTCCTTATTTTTTAAAGAAAAGCAATTTTCTCGTCCATTAAAATAGTATTTATCCATGTTATTGCTTCATTACCTGCAAAACACCAGTCTCAACGTCAACAGTGAAGAGGCGACTCCGGAATGCTGGCCTTCTAGGCAGAGTTGCAAGGAAAAATACATATCTTAGACTGGCCAATGAAAGAAAAGATTAAGATGATCAAAAGAACACAGACACTGGACAGAGGAACTCTGCCGAGAAGGCCAGCATCCCGGAGTCGCCTCTTCACTGTTGACGTTGAGACTGGTGTTTGTGGGGTACTATTTAATGAAGCTGCCAGTTGAGGACTTGTTTCTCTTGTTTCTCAAACTAGACACTCTAATTGTACTTGTCCTCTTGCTCAGTTGTGCACCGGGGCCTCCCACTCCTCTTTCTATTCTGGTTAGAGCCAGTTTGTGCTGTTTTGTGAAGGGAGTAGTACACGGCGTTGTACGGGATTTTCAGTTTCTTTGCAATTTCTCACATGGAATAGCCTTCATTTCTCAGAACAAGAATAGACTACGAGTTTCAGAAGAAAGTTCTTTTTCTGGCCATTTTGACCCTGTAATCAAACCCACAAATGCTGATGCTCCAGATACTCAATTAGTCTAAAGAACGCCAGTTTTATTGCTTCTTTAATCAGGGCAAAAGTTTTCAGCTG
>NC_036863.1:32807665-32831721 GCF_002910315.2 Salvelinus sp. IW2-2015 | reverse complement strand
GCAAGGAAAAATACATATCTTAGACTGGCCAATGAGAAGAAAAGATTAAGATGATCAAAAGAACACAGACACTGGACAGAGGAACTCTGCCGAGAAGGCCAGCATCCCGGAGTCGCCTCTTCACTGTTGACGTTGAGACTGTGTGTTTTGTGGGTACTATTAATGAAGCTGCCAGTTGAGGACTTGTTTCTCTGTTTCTCAAACTAGACACTCTAATGTACTTGTCCTCTTGCTCAGTTGTGCACCGGGGCCTCCCACTCCTCTTTCTATTCTGGTTAGAGCCAGTTTGTGCTGTTTTGTGAAGGGAGTAGTACACGGCGTTGTACGGGATTTTCAGTTTCTTTGCAATTTCTCACATGGAATAGCCTTCATTTCTAGAACAAGAATAGACTGACGAGTTTCAGAAGAAAGTTCTTTTTCTGGCCATTTTGACCCTGTAATCAAACCCACAAATGCTGATGCTCCAGATACTCATTAGTCTAAAGAACGCCAGTTTTATTGCTTCTTTAATCAGGGCAAAAGTTTTCAGCTGGTGCTAACATAATTGCAAAGGGTTTTCTAATGTCAATTAGCCTTTTTTTAAAATGATAAACTTGAAAATAACTAACACAATGTGCCATTGGAACACAGGAGTGATGGTTTCTGATAATGGGCCTCTGTATGCCTATGTAGATTTTCCATAAAAAATCTGCTGCTTCTAATCTACAATAGTCATTTACAACATTAACAATGTCTACACTCTATTTCTGATTCAATTAGTTATATTTTAATGGACATAAATGTGCTTTCTTTCAAAAACAAGGACATTTCTAACTTTTTGAACAGTAGTGTATATATACAGTACCAGTCAAAGTTTGGACACCTACTCATTCAAAGGTTTTCTTTATTTTACTATTTTCTACATGTAGAATGATAGTGAAGACATCAAAACTATGAAATCACATATGGAATCATGTAGTAACCAAAAAAGTGTTAAAACAATACAAATTATATTTAGATTTTAGTTTTGATATCTTCACTATTATGTGTAGGTGTGTTCCAAACTTTTGACTGGTACTGTATATATACAGTATTATATGTGATGGGATGTATAGACATTATGGACAGTATATGGATAGGATATATAGTACAGTTGTAGTCAGAAGTTTACACCTTAGCCAAATACATTTAAACTCGGTTTTTCACAATTCATGACATTTAATCCTTGTAAAAATTCCCTGTCTTAGGTCAGTTAGGATCACCACTTTATTTTAAGAGTGTGAAATGTCAGAATAATAGTAGAGAGAATTATTTATTTCAGCTTTTATTTTATTCATCACATTCCCAGTGGGTCAGAAGTTTACATACCAAGTTCAATTAATTTGGTAGCATTGCCTTTAAATTGTTTTAACTTGGGTCAAACGTTTCGGGTAGCCTTTCATAGCTTCCCACAATAAGTTGGGTGAATTTTGGCCATTCTTCCTGACAGAGCTGGTGTAACTGAGTCAGGTTGTAGGCCTCCTTGCTCGCACACACTTTTCAGTTCTGTCCACAAATTGTCTATAGGGTTGAGGTCAGGGCTTTGTGATGCCCACTCCATACATACATTTACATTTTTACATTTTAGTCATTTAGCAGACGCTCTTATCCAGAGCGACTTACAGTAGAGTGCATACATTTTATTACATTTTTTTTACATTACTGAGACAAGGATATCCCTACCGGCCAAACCTCCTGTGCCAAACCCTCCCTAACCCGGACGACGCTATGCAAATTGTGCGTCGCCCCACGGATCTCCCGGTTGCGGCCGGCTGCGACAGAGCCTGGGCGCGAACCCAGCCCAGCCTGGGCGCGAACCAGAGACTCTTGGTGGCGCAGCTAGCACTGCGATGCAGTACCCTAGACACTGCGCCACCGGGAGACAAAGTCAATACCTTGACTTTTGTTGTCCTTAAGCCATTTTGCAACAACTTTGGAAGTATGCTTGGGGTCATTGTCCATTTGGAAGACCCATTTGCGACCGAGCTTTAACTTCCTGACTGATGTCTTGAGATGTTGCTTCCATATATCCACATAATTTCCTTCCTCATGTGCATCTATTTTGTGATGTGCACCAGTCCCTCCTGCAGCGAAGCACCTCCACAACATGATGCTGCCACCCCGTGTTTCACGGTTGGGATGGTGTTCTTCGGCTTGCAAACCTCCCCCTTTTTCCCCCAAACATAACGATGGTCATTATGGCCAAAACAGTTCTATTTTTGTTTCATCAGACCAGAGGACATTTCTTCATGTGCAGTTTGCAAACCGTTTTGGAGCAGTGGCTTCTTCCTTGCTGGTGGCGTTTCAGGTTATGTCAATATAGGACTTGTTTTCACTGTGGATATAGAAACTTTTTGTACCTGCTTCCTCCAGCATCTTCACAAGGTTCTTTGCTGTTGTTCTGAGATTGATTTGCATTTTTCGCACCAAAGTACGTTTATCTCTCGGAGACCGAACGCGTCTCCTTGTGGAGGTCCACAATTTTTTCTGAGATCTTGGCTGATTTCTTTTGATTTTCCATGATGTCAAGCAAAGAGGCACTGAGTTTGAAGATAGGCCTTGAAATACATCCCAGGTATACCTCCAATTGACTCAAATTATGTCAATTAGCCTATCAAAAGCTTCTAAAGCCATGACATCATTTTCTGGAATTTTCCAAGCTGTTTAAAGGCACAGTCAACTTAGTGTATGTAAACTTCGACCCACTGGAATTGTGATACAGTGAATTATAAGTGAAATAATCTGTCTGTAAACAATTGTTGAAAAATGACTTGTGCCATGCACAAAGTAGATGTCCTAACCGACTTGCCAAAACTATAGTTTGTTAACAAGACATTTGTGGAGTGGTTGAAAAATGAGTTTTAATGACTCCAACCTAAGTGTATGTAAACTTCCGACTTCAACTGTATATCTGAAGAATACATAGGATAGAATAGTATATGTACAGCAATAGTTGAATAGGATGCACTTGACTAGAATATAGTATATGCATATGAAATGGGTTAAACTGTATGTAAACATTATTCAATGTACATAGTACTAAAGTGCAAGGTTGAGTAACCGGGTGGTAGCCGGCTAGTGACAGTGACTAAGTTCAGGGCAGAGTACTGGGTGGAGGCCGGCTAGTGGTGACTATTTAACGGTCTGATGGCCATCAAATAGAAGCTGTTTATCAGTCTCTCGGTCCCAGCTTTGATGCACCTGTACTGACCTCACCTTCTGGATGATAGCGGGGGGAACAGGCCGTGGCTCGGGTGGCTGTAGTCCTTTGTGATCTTCTTGTGACACTGGGTGCTGTAGATGTCCTGGAGGGCAGGCAGTGTGCCCACAGTGATGTGTTGGGCGGACGGTGCAGTTACCGTACAGCCCGACAGGATGCTCTCAATGGTGCATCTGTAAAAGTTTGTGAGGGTCTCAGGGGCCAAGCCAAATTTCTTTAGCCTCCTGAGGTTGAAGAGGTGCTGTTGCGCTGTTGCGCCTTCTTCACCACACTGTCTATGTGGGTGGACCCATTTCAGATTGTCAGTGATGTGTACGCCGAGGAACTTGAAGCTTTTCAACTTCTCCACTCCAGCTCCCTCTGCTGTCTCCTGAAGACCACGATCAGCTCCTTAATTTTGTTGACATTGATGGAGAGGTTATGTTCCTGGCACCAGTCCCCCAGGGCCCTCATCTCCTTGTAGGCTGTCTCGTCGTTGTTAGTAATACATAGTGGAACACAAACACTTAAATTTGTTTTTGTATATGATTTGGACATTGGCTTATGTGGTATGTTCATCGTTAAAATATGTGGCCATTGCTTGCTAATCATCATTGACTCATCACTGCGCACAACATTTTATAAAGAACATTTTAAAAAACGGTGCTTCTTCAAAGTATACCGATTACTCATAGAACCTTTCAAGTGAGATGGTTTGGTTTGACAGCATCACAGCTTTTTTAGACAGTCAAAATGTTACCTTCTGTCCTCATGACCCTGTATCTCTCCACTCTGTCTTCTGACAGCAGCATGCATGAAGGGGTTAATGCCACTCATCTAACTTGTATCATCACAGTAATTTTCAGCCTTCAGATTCACTTTCACTTTAGCAGTCAAGGAGGCAATCGGCTTGACAGCCTGTTAGTGAGGACTTGCTCCAGTCATGTTTGTGCGTGTTGATGTGTATGTGTATAACCAAAGGTTGTGTGTGTTTGCTGGTGCTACTCCCTATCTAGTCCTCTACTGACCCGGAAGATAGAGACTTCCCACGGGGCCACAGAGAGGTCAAAAGCTTGACCACAGTAGTCCAATACCAGGTCAAATGCTACAGTCTGTTTGTAGGCCTATGCATTCCTTGTGTGGCAGACTGGGGATAACTATAATGTTCACTATGCTTTGTGGAAAGTAAGTATTTTTGTGGGGGAACAAATGGTTACTTTGGAGGTGACTACAACTATTTGAATACAGATTCCCAAAAATGACTACTTTTTAAAACTATTTGAATACAGATCCCAGGAAGTGACTACTTTTCAGAAACTATTGGATTGGCTGCCTTCAACTAATGGTAGGGCTATATCTGGAACTGCATGTTGAATTTAGAAATAGAATGAATAGAACACAATCTCCTATACTATTCCATTCAATCTGACAGTCATATTTGATCTACACAATACATTTCTATCTGAAAGACCTCTCCATCACAGTTGACAACTCCACCACCCTCCCAAAGTGCAAAAAGCCTTGGTGTGACCCTGGACAACACCCTGCCATTCTCTGCAAACATCAAGCAGTGACTCGCTCTTGCAGGTTTATGCTCTCCAACATCCGTAGAGTACGACCTTTCCTCACACAGGAAGCGGCGCAGGTCCTAATCCAGGCACTTGTCATCTCCCGCTTGGAATACTGCAACTCGTGTTTGTCTGGACTCCTCACTTGTCCCATCAAACCCCTGCAACTTATCCAGAATGCTGCAGCCCGCCTGGTGTTCAACCTTTCCAAGTTCTCCCATGTCACCCCACTACTACACACACAACACTGGCTTCCTGTTGAAGCGCGCATCCACTACAAGGCCATGGTGCATGCCTACGGAGCAGCAAGAGGAACTGCACCTCCCTGTCAACAGTGATGGAGAAGTCTTTCAAATAGAAATGTATTGTGTAACACTCTCACTTCAGTCCCACCCCTTACTATCTCTGACTTTGCTAATAGCTACTTTACTAAATGCACTGTTATATGTGGTTGTCCCACCTAGCTATTTTAAGATGAATGCACCAACTGTAAGTCTCTCTGGATAAGAGTGTCTGCTAAATGACATAAATGTGAAACGTCCATTCTCCTGAATGTCTATTGCCTCAGGTTAGGGCTTTTGTGGTGACCGTATTACTGCCACACCGGCAGTCATGTATCACGACTGCAGTCAAATTACACGTGACCATTGAGTCACGTAAAATCCTCCTAGGCACTCTGTAAATGAATGGCGCTGATCCGTTGGTAGTACCCAACTCGCTAACGACCATCAGGTCGCTAATGGCCTGGTACTCAGCACTCTATTGTCCCTCTAATCACTCTGACATCGATGCAAATGAATTTTAAAACACTTATCATCAAAACAGTAGGCCTATCTTACTTTTAAAACTAACCGTTAGCTTTTAAAACGCGCAGTTTGTTTGACCTCATGTTGATCGATCAATTTAAAAAAGAAGTACCACAGCAGGTTGAAACTGAGTGGAAAACCTGCTCGTTGTGGATGTTGTTTTAAAGCCAAACACAACCAAATGGACAGCGCTTTCTCAGATGATGATTCATTCAAAGCATTTAAGACGTTGCATGTAGAATAGCCATACGCATATTAGAGCGTATGCATATGCATGGGCCTATATATGAGCCCAAGCCAGAAAGAAAAGCCTGAATTAAAAATGATGATTGTGCTGTTATACAATACATAGCCTACCGCATATTACGCCCAGCTGGAATACATTCAAAAACAGATTTAAGTTGTCTTTGGTACATAATTGGTCTAGCCTATACTCCAAAATTAAACAAACTCTAGTAATCACCTTTGAGTGTGGACTGTATTATGATGCATACTGGATGGACTGGTTACCTTATGCTACGCTCCAGACTTTCTATCCATGAGTCTGGAAGAGAACGTACAGGCCTAAGCCATGCTGTTGGTTAATTGATTATGCAGGTTGGCTTACAGAGTATAGTTAGCCTATTTATTTTTATTTTTATTTAACCTTTATTTAACTAGGCAAGTCAGTTAAGAACAACTTCTTATTTACAATGACGGCCTACCAAAAGGGGGCTGGGATTAAAAATAAAAAATGTAATCATTTTTTATTGCTCTGTTTTACAATGGAGCAATGTGCTTAATATCAGCAGCTGATAAATAAATATAGTAGCAATAGAAAGCTGGGATCCTCCTATTTTTAGTGGCAACCATCAAAACTCTGCTTTCACACGGGATTGCATATAAAAATGCTTATAAGAACACTTAGGCCTATTTCACCGCACGCATCAACCGCTGTTTGAGGTGCTGTTTTGTGAAACCAAGTGAAATCAGATCGGGAACATCAATAGTATGTTTTCACAACAAAATATACTGTTGACAACGCCTCTCTCTGCACGCTCGAGAAAGGAATGGAGAGAGAGGAGGAGATGGAAACTCACGGTAGTGAGATATTCTGTACAGCTGAAGGTAATGTGTCAGCCTATTAACTATGAAAATATAAAAAATGCCTTATTACAAGGCTATTCAAAATCAAATACAAATGCACTATAATTATAGGCTAACTATTTGACTTGCCTAGTTAAATAAAGGTTCAATAAAATTAAATTGTAACTGCGCAGCCTCCATTCGCTAATAGAGTGCATACAGATGACATGTCTTTTCCCCTGCCCTTGTTCCTGTTCCTGTTCCTGTTTCTGCACAATTAATAATGGGCCATTCTAAATGAACATGCATTTTACATATTAGTAAAGACAAGGTTAAATTGAGAATAGTCTGATGGGTGAGAATATGATCACTTGATGAAAGAATAGTGTGCATTTTTTTACAACTTAAGGTAGTGGCATCATGCAGCCCATATATGTGTTGATTTCTAAGACATTCTAAGGTTTGTATCATTCACAACTAAAGTTGACGAATAACTCTAAATCTAGCACATAGGACCTATTTTTCAAATTATCACTATTACGCTCAACATAGCCACTTCATATCGACATTTGCTTTGGAATGGGAAATATATCCTTGCTATTGCTAAACTCAATTATATTCTTCTTACTATAAAGTCACATAATATAAAATATTGGCACAGGATTTATAAGCATATCGTGTCTGGTTAATGAACTAGCCTACAGCCTAGGCTGCCATTGGCATGGCACATAGCCAGATAACATAATGTAGGCTGACTCTGAAACACATTTTCTTCATATCATAATGTTTCTTCATAATGTTTCTTTAGACCTGCCTAAAATAAATAATGGATTTATTGTGATGGTGTATATTAAATGGATTTATTATACTTTTTAAAAGATGCTCCAGCGGCTTGTATCCATGGAGGCCGGGAGATGCTAAATGTGTTTGTTAATTTACTGTAAATTACCATGAGACCGGCGGTCATTTGCATGACAGTTACCGGCTGACAAAAGTTAATGACCACCACAGCCCTGCCTGAGGTGTACATAATCAAGTCAAACAAAAAGCAGTGGTATTATCTACAGAGAAGTATAAATACATTGTGATGCTCAACTACTGTATGACTCTTTCAACATGCCACTGAAAAGGTTGAAAGCTGCAATACATTTTTTGATACCTGAAATGACTGCAGAAACATTCAAAGCCATTTGCAAACATTGCAAACTCTTTGTCCATCTGAGTGGAAGTGTTCTTGTTTCAAACACATTATACCATCTTTAAAGGGATAGTTTACTCAGAATACAAACTAACATGATTTTTCACATACCTTTGCTGTAGTTGATCCAAGACAGCAGTTTTGATGTTTAGTTTCCTTTGTATGCATGCTGTAAGTCGCTTTCGATAAAAGCGTCTGCTAAATGGCATATGCTAGTTGTTGGTACTTCATAAAATATTTGTCCGTCAAATATTTGTTGAGTTTGTTTTCAAATAACTTGCATGTATTCAAATACCTTCAAATATTATTTGGTTTTCTGAGAGGTATTCAAAATACTTTCAAATATTTTTTGTTTTTCTCAGACGTGTATTTGAATATCAAATACAATATTTGCCTTTTAGTTGATATAAAAACTATATTAGACCACCTCAAGTATTTTAAAAGTTAGTATTTTCAAATAAAGTCTGTTGCCTATGGCAATAGCCCATGGAATGATCACAAAATTAATATTAACTGAATTAGTTTTCCTTATGATGTGTTAAATAGAGCTGTGGGAGAGTGAGTTTACCTGATGTCCTTGGATGTAGTTACTGGCCGCTGTATCGTTGGGTCTGTGTACTGAGTCTGTATGGCAGAGGTGGTGTCCCTGGTGAGCACCACAGTCCAATGGACAGGCCAGTGAGGCAGCTGGGCCAAACACACAACAACACAAATGTACTATTCCATCCAGAGCCTCAACCTACCCTGCCAACCCACAGCCCAGAGAGAGCCCAGAGAACCCCAGAGAGAGCCCAGAGAACCCCAGAGAGAACCCAGAGAGAGCCCATGGTCTGGCTCCAGAGGTGTTAGCCTGCAGTAATGATAATGTAATTTAGCCCAGACCCATCATGCCTAATGCAAGTGTCAGCAGCACACATTCAAGCCACGGTAGAGCAGTCCACACTCACACCATTGCATGTTAACATGCACACTAAGCATTGTGGATTCCCTTAGAATATTACTAAATCGTGTCAATCCAGCTTTATTATCTTGCATTCTAGCTAACACATGCACATAGTAATCATATATGTCTTAGAAGATTTCTGCTTGGAAATGTATTTTCAGATTTATGGTGATAATATGTTTGTGATAACAGCTTTAAATGTGAATGTCAAACTCTTAAATCCATGGATATCCTTGCTGACACTCTCACCCATTCTCCCGCATTGGCTGGCTCCCAAATGCCTTGTATTGTATGTAGTAACTCGTTGGCAGCTCTGTGGCTGTGGCCAAAATATAAATCAGATGACGACCTTTCCTTTCAAAAGCTCCAGTCGGGAACTTAACTGTTCTTTTTTCTCACCTTGTGCTAGTTTTTAGAGAGAGAAAAATAACGGTAGAATGAGAGAGACCCCAGAGTTCACAAAAGAGTAGAGAGAATGTCTCACCTCCGATAAAATCACACTTCATGACATTTCACATAATTCATATGTAACCTTTCAATAAGCTTATGAAATTATCCGCAATTGAAGTGTGCTCATGTAAATGCTCAGTGATTTTTAACACTCCAGTCCCAAGTTAGATAAGATCTATCTAGCTAGCTGAGGATCGGTGTCCGATGGCCAGGGCCTGTTCCACTCAGAGTTGAGCCTGTGTTTTGGTCTTTGTCTTCCACAGCTGCTTCTGAAAGGAGAGCTTGGCAGGGCTCATGCTGTTCCATTACTCTCCCCATCCCTTCTTCCCTCCCTCCACCCCTCCCTCCCTCCCTCCTTTCCCTGCATCACACCTGATTCCATTTGACAAAGCCCCTATCGGCTCAATATCTTCATGCCCAATGTTGAAGGCGACTGAAGACTATATTCCAAAGCCCATATGCCACATCTGTTCCCCACTCGTCTAGCGTCGGTGACAGACTTGTTCGAAAGTGTTTTAATCGGGGCCCAGGCACCAGGGGAATTATTCCATAAACAATCATTCCACTCCCGGATAGAACTCCTTGAGAGGGAGTGGGCAGGAGGCGGCAGCGTCACAGCTAACCTTTGCAAGAGTGTAGGCAGGGCCTGGGGATCTAGTGACTCACCAGAGCCATGGACAGAACAAGATCAACTGAACTCAGACAGAGTGTAGGAGAACCTGAAAGAGCATAGATCCTAGGCTAAGTTTAAAGGAAAAAATTAACAATTTCTTAAATGCGGAATTTACATTTTCCCTCTCAAACTGCTAATCTTTTGGAAATATATTGTGCGTGTCAATTTGACTTGGCCCCATGACCCAGTGGTATAATGGAGGTGTGTGTGTTTGTGCGGGCGTGTGTTGTGTTGCGCAGGGAGATGACGAGTCCTAATCACCGTTAGCAGCGACAGACTGCTTCATTAGCCAGCCTGACCTCTGTGGCGTCTCCTTACCGCCTGGTTATTAAGCAAAGCCTGTGAACGTGACTTTGGGGAGCTTTTGGGGAGGAAAGCAGAAGGGCGACACAGCAGTTTCCTAACACACACACACAGAGAGAGAGAGAGAGAGAGAGAGAGATAGAGAAGATAGAGACGCTGATAGACTGTCAAGAGCAGCATCTCATCACCATCAACACTAATACAATCTTGATATTATTCACTACTGTGCGTGATTACTTTGAATGGAGTGCCTCACCTCAGACTCTGTGTTTATGGAAATGCTAAGCTCATAGCCACTGAACTCCCACTGGTGATAACATAAGCTGAGATTCCCCTTATTTTTAGTAGTGTTTGGGCTCTCGGCATGTGTGTGAGAGAGTGTGTGTGTGATGTGTCTGAAGGGTGCTCCCCGTGTGTCAGCTGGGGGATGTGAAGAGCAGTGGTAAGGATAATTGGAGGGCCCCTTGAGCGTGGCAGTCCCTCCCTCCCTCCCTCCCTCCCTCCTTCTAATGCTACACCACTACACTACCTTCAGTCCTGCACTTTACCTATCCCCATACCTAACCCCAATCACACGCTTCATCTCACATACACAGATACACTAATATCACAGTGTATTTTTTTAGACTACATCTAGTCTGTTGCACCATTGACAGATGATCAGCCATAACAAGAGAACAGGCTGTCTGTCCTGACTTGGGTTAGTTGGCTGTGCTGTCAAGCCCAGACTCAGCATTAGTCCTAATGAATGAATAATAGATTGATTGTATTTGTTAATAGACTCAGCAAGCTGTTTGTGCCCTGGCCTAAAGGATAGAGGTATAAATAGCCCAGCGTTAGGCAGGAAGCTGCAGTGGGCTACAGTACGGACCCCTGAGACAAGCTGATAGATTAGTCATTGATGGCTCTGAGGAGCTCTCCCTCCATCTGCAGGTAAGGACTGACCTCCTACAAACCTCACAAATGATCCACTGGCCCTGCCAACAAAACCACTCACACAGTGGACTTGATTGATCCTAGAACACTCCCTGTCAATGAGAAATAAGTCATTCTAAATTTGGAGCGGACGTTTTTGTTGTGGGGCTGTCAGATACACTACATGACCAAAAGTATGTGGACACCTGCTCATCAAACATCTCAGTCCAAAATCATGGGCATTATTATGGAGTTGGTCCCCCCTTTGCTGCTATAACAGCCTCCACTCTTCTGGGAAGGCTTTCAACTAGATGTGGGAAAATGTCTGCAGGGACTTGCTTCCATTCAGCCACAAGAGCATTGGTGAGGTCGAGCACTGATGTTGGGCGATTAGGCCTGGCTCGCAGTCGCCGTTCCAATTCATCCCATAGGTGTTCGATGGGGTTGAGGTCAGGGCTCTGTGTAGGCCACACCGATCTCAGCAAACCATTTCTGTACGGACCTCGCTTTGTGCAAGGGGGCATTGTCATGAAAAACAGCCCCAGACGATTATTCCTCCTCCATCAAACTTTACAGTTGGCGCTATGTATTCGAGCAGCTAACGCTCTCCTGGCTTCCGCTAAACCCAGATTCAATGGCAGCGAACTTTACACCACTCTAGCCGACGCTTGACATTGCTCATGGAAACCCATTTCATGAAGCCCCCACGAACAGTTATTATGACGTTGCTTCCAGAGGCAGTTTGGAACTTGTTGTTGCTCCTGGAAGTTTTCATTTCACAATAAAATAACTTACAGTTGACCGGGGCAGCTCTAGCAGGGCAGACATTTAACTAACTAACTTGTTGGAAAGGTGGCATGCTATGATGGTGTGACGTAGGAAGTCACTGAGCTATTCAGTAAGGCCATTCTACTGCCAATGTTTGACTATTAAGATTGCATGATTCTGTGCTCGATTTTATACACCTTTCAGCAATGGGTGTGGGTGAAATAGCCGAATAGACTAATTTGAAGGGGTGTCCACATGCTTTTGTATATATAGTGTATAAGGTCATCGGTCCAATAATCTTGTCAGGCTGGCAGCCGATAATGAATTTAGCTGCAAATAGCTAAATAATAAGAAACGTCATACATGACAGAAAATGGTTGTATAATCAGTGCACTGTTGAAACTCTTCACCCTCCTCGTCCAGCTGACAGCCTTTGGTTTGAAGGCTGTGTGTGATGTAGGGAGGAGGGTGGGTCAATTTGACCTCTGGGCTGATCTTCCTCTGCAGGTTCAGGGGGCATGTGGGTCTGTGGTGGGTCTGCTATGTGCGGTAGGGCTGGCAGTCAGAGGTCTCTTTCTGCCCCAGCTTCAGACAGCTGTCGTATCCCCCCTTCCTCTCCTACCTCCCTACCCTCCCTCACCCCTTTCAGCCTCAGTGCCCCGGCTTTGGCACGGCCTGGTGGAAGGGTGTCATTAGCTGTCATGGCATGCGTGTCGTCATGGCAACTTCAGAAGTGGCGGCAACTCCAGAAAGGAAAGGCCAACCGTTGAGTGGGATAACAGACTGGTGCTTCAGAGGGACTTCTCAACACACCAGAGGGACCAATGGCCTGTTTGTGAGACTGTGAATTTTACGCAGCCGAGAGTGGTTCCCTACGCTTGTCTGTCTGAACGACCTTAAAAATAGTGCTTTGAGTTACACTCACATCTATCTTAACACCCACTCAGAAACTGTCTGTCTTGGTAGTGCGTGGCAGGCAGTAGATGTGTCACTGGTTGTGGTGGTTCTCTAACAGTTCACTCTGTGTGTGAGGAAAATGCAAAAGCACTGCTGCCATGAGGCCATTACTGCACGGCAACACAGAGACCTTCTCCTCATCTGATTGGCTTAATTTAATCAGACATCCACTGAGGCTGCAGTTGTTCTCAGCGAAACTTGATTAACAGTGTCATGAATGCTAAGACTGTTCCCTCTATTTATCCCCCCCTTTCTCCATTTGCTCAAGAAATTATCTGCAATGCCGTCTCGTAAGTGGCATCGGCACTTGCTCTTTTTCAAACGTTAGCTGGCGTGTTGGAGAATTTTGGTTAGTGATTCTACTCCCTCCCCTTATCTCCCTCTCTCTTTGTCATTGATGTGTCTTTCTCAGCTCCCAGACTATGGGTTTGACAATGAGAAGATTCAACCTTAGCCTCACACCTTCTCTGTGCTTGGTGGGCAGTGAAACCCCTGTTGAGTTACATTCATTTTTTATGCTAGGCTTAAAATAGAGGCCCAGCCATTACAATTATACGCACTGCCTGGCCGGAAAGCTGTCATTTAGGAGATATGATCAAACAGGACTCTCGCTCCAGTGCTCCACGGCCTGGTGTTTGTCGTGCCACTTGAGTCTGGATTGGTTTCAGGTCATTGTGTTTGTTGGAATAATAATGGGCTAGAAAGGTAAGGATGACTTAAAGAGGGACATGAGGAAATAAACTTGTCAATGCAACTGAGCTAGGTGTCCTTGGTAAAGTTTCATTTACTCTGCAGTGAAAGACAATAAGGGCCAGAGGCACATCAATTGAAAACGTTTCACATTTTTAAGACTGTTAGAAATTCCTGTGTGAAATATCTTTAGTGGCTTCTGTTGCGAGGCGCGCTGTGTATCTTTTCCTCTCATCTCCAAAGCCGCCATTAAGAATTCATGGCAAGGACTCCATAAGCAAGTTTGGGAGTGCTTTGATTAAAACGCTAACGAGCTGTCGATGGCTCAAGATATCACATTTTCTTTTGTATTAATGTTATTCTGTTACATTCACTCACAGCTAATAAGTCAGAATCAATCTACCTGCTGTATGCACTATGGCTTTGTGAGAGCTTAACTGGACCCCAGAGGGATGGAACCATTTCACTTCTGAAAAAGATAGAGAGATGGTGTGTGTGTGTGTGTGTGTGTGTGTGTGTGTGTGTGTGTGTGTGTGTGTGTGTGTGTGTGTGTGTGTGTGTGTGTGTGTGTGTGTGTGTGTGTGTGTGTGTGTGTGTGTGTGTGTGTGTGTGTGTGTGTGTGTGTGTGTGTGTGTGTGTGTGTGTGTCAAATAATGTATTTGTCACATACACGTGTTTAGCAGATGTTATTGTGGGTATAGCAAAATGCTTGTGCTTCTAGCTCCGACAGTGCAGTAATATCTAACAAATAATATCTATCTATCTATTTCGCAACATATACCCAAAATACACATACATCTAAGTAAAGAATGGATTAAGAATATATACTATACAGTTGAAGTCTGAAGTTTACGTACACCTTAGCCAAATACATTTAAACTCAGCTTTTCACAATACCTGACATTTTATCCAAGTAAAGATTCCCTGTCTTAGGTCAGTTAGGATCACCACTTTCTTTTAAGAATGTCAAATGTCATAATAATAGTAGAGAGAATGATTTATTTCAGCTATTATTTCTTTCATCACATTCCCAGTGGGTCAGAAGTTTACATACACTCAATTAGTATTTGGTAGCATTGCCTTTAAATTGTTTAACTTGGGTCAAATGTTTCGGGTAGCCTTCCACACGCTTCCCACAATAAGTTGGGTGAATTTTGGCCCATTCCTCCTGACAGAGCTGGTGTAACAGAGTCAGGTTTGTAGGCCTCCTTGCTCGCACACGCTTTTTCAGTTCTGCCCACAAATTTTCTATAGGATTGCGGTCAGGGCTTTGTGATGGCCACTCTAAAACCTTGACTTTCTTGTCCTTAAGCCATTTTGCCACAACTTTTGAAGTATGTGTGGGGTCATTGTCCATTTGGAAGACCCATTTGCAACCGATCTTTAACTTCCTGACTGATGTCTTGAGATGCTGCTTCAATATATCCACATAATTTTCCTTTCTTATGATGCTATCTATTTTGTGAAGTGTACCAGTCCCTCCTGCAGCAAAGCACCCCCCCAACATGATGCTGCCACCCCTGTGCTTCACGGTTGGATGGTGTTCTTCGGCTTGAAAGCTTTCCCTTTTTTCCTCCAAACATAACGATGGTCATTATGGCCAAACAGTTCTATTTTTGTTTCATCAGACCAGAGGACATTTCTCCAAAAAGGACAATCTTTGTCCCCATGTGCAGTTGCAAACCGTAGTTTGGCTTTTTTATGGTGGTTTAGGAGCAGTGGCTTCTTCCTTGCTGAGCGGCCTTTTAGGTTATGTCGATATAGGACTCGTTTTACTGTGGATATAGAAACTTTTGTACCTGTTTTCATCCAGCATCTTCACAAGGTCCTTTGCTGTTGTTCTGGGATTGATTTGCACTTTTCGCACTAAAGTACGTTCATCTCTCGGAGACAGAACACGTCTCCTTCCTGAGTTGTATGACGGCTGCGTGGTCCCATGGTGTTTATACTTGCGTACTATTGTTTGTACAGATGAACATGGTACCTTCAAGTGTTTGGAAATTGCTCCTAAGGATGAACCAGACTTGTGGAGGTCTACAATTTTTTTCTGAGGTCTTGGCTGATTTCTTTTGATTTTCCCATGATGTCAAGCAAAGAGGCACTGAGTTTGAAGATAGGCCTTGAAATACATCCACAGGTACACCTCCAATTGACTCAAATTATGTCAATTAGCCTATCAAAAGCTTCTAAAGCCATGACATCATTTTCTGGAATTTTCCAAGCTGTTTAAAGGCACAGTCAACTTAGTGTATGTAAACTTCTGACTCACTGGAATTGTGATACAGTGAATTATAAGTGAAATAATCTGTCTGTAAACAATTGTTGGAAAAATGACTTGTGTCATGCACAAAGTAGATGTCCTAACCGACTTGCCAAAACTATAGTTTGTTAACAAGAAATTTGTGGAGTGGTTGAAAAACAAGTTTTAATGACTCCAACGTAAGTGTATGTAAACCTCCGACTTCAACTGTATGTCAGAGCGGCATTGGACTAAGATACAGTGCATAGTATAGAATACAGTATATATATATATGAGATGGGGGATGCAATATTTACACACAATTAAAGTGACTAAGATACCGTAGAATATTATAGAGTACAGTTTATACATATGAGATGAGTAATGCAAGATACGGAGACATTATTAAAGTGGCTAGTGTTTCATTTCCTTAAAGTGGCCAGTGATTCCTAATCTATGTCTACAGGCAGCAGCCTCTGATGTGCTGGAGATGGCTGTTTAACAGTCAGTGCTGTAGTATAGAATACAATACAGTATATACATATGAGATGGGTGATGCAATATGTAAACACAATTTCAAAGTGACTAAGATACCGTAGAATAGTGTGGAGTGCAGTTTATACATATGAGATGAGTAATGCTAGATATGGAAACATTATTAAAGTGGATAGTGATTCATTTCCTTAAAGTGGCCAGTGATTCCTAATCTTTGTCTATAGGCAGCCGTCTCTGATTTGCTAGTGATGGCTGTTTAGCAGTCGGATGGCCTAGAGATAAAAGCGTTTTTTCAGTCTTTCGGTCCCAGCTTTGATGCACCTGTACTGACCTCACCTTCTGGAAGATAGCGGGGTGAACAGGCAGTGGCTCGGGTGGTTGATGTCCTTGAGGATCTTTTTGGCTTTCCTATGGCATTGGGTGCTGTAGATGTCCAGGAGGGTGGAAAGTTTGACCCCGGTAATGCGTTGGGCAGAACACACCACCCTCTGGAGAGCTTTGCGGTTGTTTGCGGTGCAGTTGCCGTACCAGGTGGCGATACAGCCCAACAGGATGCTCTCAATTGTACATCTGTAAAAGTTTGTGAAGGTTTTAGGTGTTAAGCCAAATTTATTTAGCCTCCTGACATTGAAGAGGTGCTGTTGCGCCTTCTTCACCACACTGTCTTTGTGTGTGGACCATTTCAGTTTGTCAGTGATGTGTACGCCGAGGAACTTCAAGCTTTCCACCTTCTCCACTGCGGTCCCATCGATGTCGATAGGTGGGTGCTCCCTCTGTTGTTTGCTGAAGTCCACGATCATCTCCTTAGTTTTGTTGACGCTGAGTGAGAGGTTATTTTCCTGGCACCACATTTCCAGAGTTTTCACCTCCTCCCTGTAGGAGGTGAGGCATGCTTGGCCACGCAGTCATAGGTGAACAGGGAGTACATGAGGGGGCTGAGCATGCACCCGTGTGGGGCCCCAGTGTTGAGGATCAGCGAAGAGGAGGTGTTGTTTCCTACTTTCACCACCTGGGGGCGACCCATCAGAAAGTCCAGGACCCAGTTGCACAGGGCGGGGTTCAGACCTCGAGCTTGATGATGAGCTTGGAGGGTACCATTGTGTTGAATGCTGAGCTATAGTCAATGAACAGCATTCTTGCATAGGTATGCCTCTTGTCCAGATGGGACAGGACAGTGTGCAGTGTGGTGGTGATTGCATCGTCTGTGGATCTATTGGGGCGGTAAGCAAATTGAAGTGGGTCCAGGGTGGCAGGTAAGGTGGAGGTGATATGATTCTTGACTAGTCTCTCAAAGCACTTCATGGTGACAGAGGTGAGTGCTACGGGGCGATAGTCATTTAGTTAAATTACCTTTGCTTTCTTAGGCACCAGGACAATGGTGGCCATCTTGAAGCATGTGGGGACAACAGACTGGGATAGGGAGAATATATCTGTAAACACACCAGCTAGCTGGTCTGCTCATGCTCTGAGGACGCGGCTAGGGATACCACCTGCCCGGCAGCCTTGCGAGGGTTAACACGCTTAAACATCTTACTCACGTCGGCCAACGGAGAAGGAGAGTCTACAGTTCTTGATAGCGGGCAGCGTCAGTGGCACTGTATTATCCTCAAAGCAAGTGAAGAAGGTGTTCAGCCTGTCTGGAAGCAAGACGTCGGTGTCCTTGCTGGTTTTCCTTTTATAATCTGTGATTGTCTGTAGACCCTGTCACATACGTCTCGTGTCTGAGCCATTGAACTTGGACTCAACTTTGTCCCTATACCAACGTTTAGCCTGCTTGATTGCTTTGCGGAGGAAATAACTACACTGTTTGTATTCTTCTATATTCCCAGTCTTCTTGCCCTGGTTAAATGCGGTGGTTCGCACTTTTTGGCGAATGCTCCCATCTATCCACGGTTTCTGGTTGGGGTAGGTTTTAATAGTCACAGTGAGTACAACATCTCCTATGCACTTCCTGATCAACTCATTCACCGTATCGGTATATGTGTCGATATTATTTTCTTAAGCTACTCTGAACATATCCCAGTCCACGTGATCAAAACAATCTTGTGTGTGCTCCAAAGATGGAGATACAAAATATATACTGTGTTGGTGCTACTCTTCTGACCAAACAGTGTGCTGCATGTATACTGAACAAAATATAAACACAACATGTAAAGTTTTGATCCAATTTCTTATGACCTGAAATAAAATATCCCAGGAATTTTCCATACGCACACAAAAAGCATATTTCTCTCATATTTTGTGCACAAATTTGTTTACATCTCTATTTCTCTACCATAAGCCGCCTCCAACATCGTTTTAGAGAATTTGGCAGTGCATTCGGTTTCTTCATCTGCAGGATTGTCTGAGGAGGGGGAGAGGGGCCCCGAGGAAAAACAAATTCTGATTAGCTGGGCCTGGCTCCCCAGTAGATGGGCCCAGGCCCACCCATGGCTACACCCCTGCCCAGTCATGTGAAGTTCATAGATTAGGGCATAATTTATTTATTTCAATTGACCGATTTCCTTCTATGAACTGTAACTCAGTAAAATCTTTGAAATTGTTGCATGTTGCATTTATATTTTTGTTCAGTATAGTTTGTTATCTGATTGAAAAAGGGACTCAGTAGTTAATTAAGTGATAATGCCCTCAAAGCCGGTGTTTGGAGGATATATTGGCACGGGTGTTGTTAGGCCCGAGACAAAGTCAATATATACTCCAAACACTGGCTTCTAAGGCATCATCACTTTTATACAACGGGTTACCAACATATTCAAATAATGGTTGACATATTTGAATTAAAAACACTATGTTGATAAATGTTTTCATACTATTTCATACTTCCACAAGATATAGTCCCGACACAAATCTAGAGTTGATACGCAAGCCGGCTGGTCACCCGTTTCTTCGGTTGGGTTGCCAGAGACTTGACCCAGTCGTTCAGTCTTTTTGTTCTGCATCTATGGACGCGACCCAGTCGTTTGTTCTAAATGGTCCATTGCCATACTGGCTGGCAACGTTCTTATCCCTTTTTTGCTAGCTAGCCAACTATGGCTAACTTACAGACATGTCAAACAGTGCAGCCAGAATAACAATGAAGTAGCTGCATTTGTTTAATCTTTTTTCTAGTTACATTTATTTGGATACATCCATAACAATGAGCTAATGAAGCACGATTTTGCCTGGCATAGAAAATGTGCTCTCTCGTCAGGACACTGATGTTCAGAGGAGCTAGCCAACAACACAGCTAACACAATCACTTCAGACTGAAGCTGGAAAGACTGCAAACTAGCTGCACTTTGTTTTGTTTGAACCTTTTTTCATTTGACATTTCTTTGTATATATCCCTAAAAATGATGCCAGTTGATTCATGATTTCGGCTAGCTGAGAAACGCTGCCTGCCTGTCTGTCTCGTTCCGACTCCCGACACTATGGGACAGCTTGAGATCGAATTTGAATATTGAAACAATGTTGCAAATGTCGTAGAGACAGACAGCAAGGTTTATACAAATCTTCACTGTTGAAAACCAAATGTTAGTCTAAAAGAAATGTGAGATAATGTCTAGTTGTGCAGTCAGATGGAACAGTAAATAGGCAGATTAACATCACAGATTTAGCCAGTGGTAATTTGTGAAATAGACCCTGGCTGAAATGCGGTTTTAACCAATTAGCATTCAGGATTAGATCCACCCCGTATAACAGCTAATATCACAGGAGGAAATTACCTCACAAACTAGTCTCTCAAATCACTTGACATGTACTCTTTCTCTTCTGTTCTCGTTGTGCACCAATCCATTCCACGGTAGACAGCAGCGCATCATGAATCAGTTTTAATGCAGCACTCCCGACAATCCCAAATGTGCACAGAATGTAAAGTTTGGAAAATACACACAAACCCACATATACACACACATTTTCCCAAAAACATCAAAGGCTGCTCCAGTATGTCACTGTAGCGCAGGGCTAGGACACTCTGAGGCCTGCTCTCTCTGTGAAGCATGTCACACTACTTAACTAGAATGTCTCTTCTGTGGCACGGTGGGTTTAAATGTCTTTCTCTGGCCTCTCACAGGAAAATATACACCTCGATGGGAAAATAACTCACCAATTCATTCAGTCAGTCATAGAGCTCTCTCTGCAGCAGAATGATTGGTTCTCTAGATGAAACCATTGTCCTTGTACCAATCATTTAAGTTGCATCAAGGTACAATATGTGGTCACATCACAGTGATACCTTAGCATTGGTATTATTATTGCCACAATGAAATATATAAATACAAATCCGAAGAAAAACAACACAATTTAAAAGGTGCAAATAGTAAGAGACACTATCATTCAGTTATGGCATGGAGTTATCTTGTCTTCTATCTCGTCTTCTGTTTCTGTTAATATTACTGACCCTGAAGACATTCATGGCCTATTATGAGCTGCACTGGTGGTGACGTGAGAGGAATATCCACAGTGTCTCTATCTCCCCTGGGGCTACTTTCCCAGGGACCATGGAGAATGCTGTTTTGAATTAAAATAAAATTGTACCTACACACTGAAGAAGGCTGCAAAGCCAAAATGTCTGTGTATGCTATCCCTGATGCAGTGAAAAGAATACAAAAAATTGACAAATGAAGTAAGCTTGATGTGGTATCTTTTTGAGTGCGGACCCATTACACCTTTTCTTTATCGTGGGGGCTCTCCCCATGTGTAGGTTTTCATATCCCAGCATGCCTAAGGGCCCTGTGGCCTTGTTCCATCTATGGTTCTCTCCCTCATCCCTCACCCCGGTGGGTCTCCACACTGCACATTAAAGATAAAACTGCTCTGGACACAGACTGATCTCTAAAATGTTGTCTTCTAGTCTATCCTGTGGAACATCATAATGATGAACATTCTCTCATCTCTCCCAGCCCCATCATGCTGTGCCTGGCAAGTTCACTTTAACTCTCACAGCTCAAGGACTCTCCCAGGGTTGATACATCAAACCCCATAACACAGTAGTCTGCTCTGGTAATAACAGGAACAGTGAGGTCCATAGGTAGCCCCACACATGCCTGAGGGCCCTGACCCTTAGTTGAGGCTCTGGTGAAGCCTTACTTACATGTTCAGAGCCTGTGCTGAGTTGTGCTGGAAATGGCTGTGGATGTCTAAGAAGTAGTTTGTAGGATGCTGCCAAATTCCCAGAAGGGTTTGAGACAGTTTGACTGGATCAGAGAGGATGTGGGAGAGGAGACCTTGGTCTGACAGACACATCTGGCTGCCTTCCTGCTATGCTCTCATTTATTTGTACATTTAGCAGACATTCTCATCCAGAGCAACTTGTACGATCAATGAGGGTTAAGTGCCCTGCTCAAGGGCACATCAACAGATTTTTTAACTAGTCGGCTCGGGGACTCGAGCCAGTGACGTTTCTGTTACTGGGCCAACACTCTTAACCACTAGGCTACCTGCTGCCCTCTCCTCTCTGAATGTGTTCACCATGTTTTAGATGTATTAGTGGTGTAAGTTCATCACAGGTAAAGGTGTGTAAGAATAGCAGCAGTCTTTGTGTTTCTCTGCTGGGAGTCTCCTTTCCTCACTGTTATAATCTGACGATAGAAATGTCTTTCAGCTAATGCTTTTGAAAGCTTTAATTCTGCAACTAACTGGTGTGTGAACTCTTTAATTCTGCCAACTAAATGGGCTGTTGAACTCTTTAATTCTGCCAACTAACTGGGCTGTTGAAAGCTTTCATTCTGCCAACTAACTGGGCTGTTGAACTCTTTAATTCTGCCAATAACTGGGCTGTTGAAACTCTTTAATTCTACAACTAACTGGGCTGTTGAACCTTTAATTCTGCCAACTAACTGGGCTGTTGAACTTTAATTCTGCCAACTAACTGGGCTGTTGAACTTTAATTCTGCCAACTAACTGGGCTGTTGAACTCTTTAATGTCCTACAACTAACTGGCTGTTGAACTCTTTAATTCTGCCATAACTGTGGCTGTTGAACTCTTTAATACCGCCAACTAACTGGGCTGTTGAACTCTTTAATTCTGCCAACTAACTGGGCTGTTGAACTCTTTAATTCCGGCAACTTTAATTCTGCCTCTCATGCATGCTTCAGTGTTGCTTGCCTCTAAGCGAGCATAAAAGGCATTTAGCTCATCTGGTTGGCTCGTGTCACTGGGCATTGGATGAGACCCGGAACATATTTCAATCTGTGCTAGCAAATCAGTCCTGTAGCTTAGCATCCGCGTCATCTGACCACTTCTGTATTTAGCAAGTTACTGGTACTTCCTGCTTAATTTTTTTCTTGTAAGCAGGAATCAGGAGGATAAAATTAAGGTCAGATTTGCCAAATGGGGGCAGGGGACAGCTTATATGCATCTCTGTGTGTGGAGTAAAGGTGGTCTAGAGTTTTTTTTCCTCTGGTTGCACATGTGACATGCTGGTAGAAATCAGGTAAAACAGATTTACGTTTGCCTGCAGGCCACTAGGAGCGCCACTTCTGGATGAGCATTTTCTTTGTTTTCTTATGGCCTTATACAGCTGGTTGAGTGCGGTCTTAGTGCCAGCATCGGTTTGTGGTGGTAAGTAGATGGCTACGAATAATATAGATGAGAACTCTCTCGGTAGATAGTGTGGTCTACAGCTTAGCATGAGGTATTCTACCTCATACCTTAAGACTTCTTTAATATTAGACATCGCACACCAGAAGTTGTTGACAAATAGACAAACACTCCCGCCCCTCGTCTTACCAGACGTAGCTGCTCTGTCCTGCTGAAACACGGAGAAGCCAGCCAGCTCTATATTATCCATGTCGTCGTTCAGCCAAGTCTCGGTGAAACATAAGATATTACAGTTTTTAATGTCCCGTTGGTAGGATAGTCTTAATCGTAGATCGTCCAGTTTGTTTTCCAATGATTGCTCGTTGGCCAATAATACGAAGGGAAGTGGTGGTTTACCTACTCGTTGGCAAATTCTTACTAGGCTCCCTTTTCTCCGTCTTTTCTTCACAATGATGACGGGGATTTCGGCCTTGTCTTGACAAAGCAGTATATCCTTCGCGCCGGACTTATTAAAGAAAACATCTTCGTCACTTTGAGGTGAGTAATCGCTGTTCTGATGTCCAGAAGCACTTTTCGGTCATAAGAAACGATAGCAGTAACATTATGTACAAAATTAGTTATAAACAATGCAAAAAAACTGACAAAAAAGCACAATTGGTTAAGAGCTCGTAAAACAGCAGCCATCCCCTCCAGCGCCATACTTTCCACGTCACTACAAAGTCTAGGATCTGTAGCATTGTGTAAGAAAACACTGCCCAACACTACTGAAGGAGAGTAGGGACTGGGGGGTTTAGGTTTGTAGGGTCCAGTACATGTTTCTAAGCCACAGCTGTGTAGATGGAGACAGCAGGAGTCTAGAGTCTTCTCAGAGGGCCACTCCAAACCCCACACCAATCTACACAGTTTTCTCCACAAGGACAGAGCAGCCTTGTGTGTTATGCTCTGTATTGTACAAGCTGAATAAGCCCTAATAAATGGGAGATATAGGGGAAACTGTGCCAGTTCTCACAGAAAATAGGTTATTGTTTCTGAGAACTTGTACGTTTTGGGTTCGAAAAATGAGAGGATTCATAATAGGAAAGAGGTTTTATTCACGTTGCTTTTTCTCTGCTTGTGTTTGAGGCCTTTTCTGTGCTCCCATTTAGTGAGTCTAATCAGGGCATTCTAACAAAAGTACAAATTAATTGTGAATTAAGGTAAAAAAAATGTTTACGGGTGGTGTGGTGTGGGTGTAAGAGCCTGTGGAAGG
>NC_036863.1:32801809-32807640 GCF_002910315.2 Salvelinus sp. IW2-2015 | reverse complement strand
AGTGAATTGCTGAGCGAGAGGGGGGTTAAGTGTGGTGATTCGCAGAGATATGTAATGAGGTATGCCACAGATGGTGCCACGTTGTCATCTAAGGCATAATAGGTGCTTTAACTTGTGAAGAATCTATGAAAGTCGATAAAAGTATATGTTATTGTTTAACCATGTGTTGGGTTGGTACTATGTGATTCCTATGTTTATTTGTTTGTTGTCTCACTTATTATTCTATTGTAAGGTCTATAAAAAATAAAGTAACCGTGAATGAGAAGTCTACGTATATAGGTGATTTGCCACTGTCTTGACTCAAAAACATATTTTGTCGCACAAACAGCGCAATCCCTAACAACGTGAGTACGACAAATTGTCAGCCGCTATGACAAACATCTGTCTCATGTTTCACGAATTTTTTTCTCAATACTCTCGCTTTTTAAATGTGCCACACTCAATGATAGAACCATTCAAGTACCTACTAGAGTATAAACTTGTATAACTTGATTGGATTCAATTAAGTTTGTTTGTTGTCGCTGTCTACTCTTAGGTAACAGTGTCAATGTGAGTTACTGATAGTTTGTGTAATTTTGCTTAGCATTTTGTAAGAGGGCCCAACCAATCTTTCTTGGTATTTTTAGCGCGCCTTTTGCGCTATGCCGTATAGTTCCAGGTGTGATAGAGAAGATATAGGTGACAATATACAAAATTCTGGATACCACTTCAGCTAGTCCTATCTCATTCACAACCGTTAGTGAAATCTTGATTTCTGTAGTCGTTCTAGACTGTTCATAAATGATTCAATAGTAGGGTTCCACAATAAAACAACCACTGCAGTAACACATTTATTTTCTTAAAATCAGGACCTGACAATGTACTTTACATTTTGTCATTTTAGCAGGAGCTCTGTAGTCGACGATTTACATGTGAGAGCATACAATTTTTAAAATTAGATTTATAACCCCTTTTCTCCCGCCTTCCGTGGTTCCAATCCTAGTTGGATACATCTATTCTCAATCGCTACAACTCCGTACGGCTCGGAGACGAAGTGCGAAAGTCATGCGCCTCCGAAGCACACCACCAGCCGCCACTGCTTCTTACACGCGCTACCAGTACCCGGAGCCAGCCGCGACCAATGTGTCGGAGGAAACACGTTGCACGCCGCCCCCTCGGTTGAGCACGCACGTGCCGCGGGCGTGCCTCGCTCGGAGGTCGCTTGAGAGCGCATGAGACACGGAAGCCTATCCCCATATCCGGCCAGAGGTACTCGTAACATCTCTGGCTCGACGCATAGGCCAATTGTGGAGGGGGGCGTCGCCCCGACGATCTCCCCGGTCGCGGCCGGCTGTCACACGAGCCCTTGTGCGCGAACCAGAACTCTGGCGTGAGCCGTGTATAGCATGTCGAAGCCGTTGCTCTTGACTCATCTGCCCCCCTGGTGCGAGAGCCCGGACCGCACTGATTTTCATACTGGTCCCGTGTTGAATCAGAAGCCGCTCAAATTAGCACTGGTCGTTAGCAACGCACATGCTCTACCAACTGAGCCAGCCAGCGTGTTGGTGTTCTGGCCGACTCGTCTAAATAGTGTAACGCACTCCATTATAGACTTGCTTGCACAAGCCTGCACTGTCTAGCGTATTGTCGAGCGCCTTAATGAAATGGCCACAGTGGCCATAACTAACTATGATGACACATACAGAGGCTTTGTGTTACTGGTCACTCTCGCTCTCTCTCTTTCCCTCCGTCCCTCCATCTCTCTCTCTCTCTCCCTCCCTCCCTCCATCTCTCTCTCTCTCTCTCTCTCACTCGCTCTCTGTGCCCATATCTCTACTGACTACCTTATGCTAGAAATAGATTCCTAATCACTATGTGTGACAGTGTTAATGAGGTCATGGGTGTATGTAAATTACATTATGTCTAATATTGAAATCTGTCCCACATCAAGTTAGCCTAACTTCTGATAAAGTATGCATCATTTTGATATGAGGTCTTGGTACATAATACCCCAAGATTATACCACAAATAGTTTTTCATGGCCAATTAGCTGAACAGTCAGGGATCCTGATTAGATTCATGTGAGAAGAGAGTGAATAGACTAGAGAGTATTTGAAGATGTTCCTCCTTTTAAAAATTCTATGGACTCTCCAAATGCACTATTGGATGGCAATATGATCACATTGGAAATGTGCAGAAATCTTATCTCCCTCCATCTTTCCCATTACTGGCAGATTGAAACCCCTGCAGCAGTGCTCCTGCTCCGGCTGCAGCCAAGACCACATTTTAGATTACAAATTGACAGCTTTTAAAATGTCACCATTTGTTGTTCAGATGCACTGCCAAGCACTTCACTCATACAGTCTGTGGGTTCTGCATCAGTTGGGTTCTAAACTGGTGGCAGCTCCCTGGCACTCTGGGGAATCACCTCTGCCCCTTATGTGTGGCTGCACTAATGACATCATCTGCTCTGGTAAAGTTAGCCACATATAGCTACCAATACTGGTGTATTCGATATCATGTTCCAACCAGCAGTCCCCGCTCATCAGTAGACCTGCCACTTAACCAGGTTAGCTCACAGCTTGGATGTTACTTCAGGTCTAAGGGAAGATAACATCACATGGCTAGCTTACCTCTGCTTCACAGATAGTCACTCTGGCCAGTGCTCATGATGTCACTCACCCTGCTCCCATCCGTCAGTCAGTCACTCCACAGGGCAGATGGGCCAAGGCTACGGCTCAGATAGAGCCCAGGGGCAGCGCTGGAGTGGCACTGGGGGGATGAAGGGGACCCCTGCTGCCCACCATCTGGCCAAATGGCAGGTGTTAGCGCTAGCTCGGTGCCCGCTGAGGGATGGGGCACAGGGCACAGAGACCCGGGGGGGAGGGCATTTGTAGACACGGGTCATCTTTTTTACATAAAAGGCCCATTCAGCAACACCTGTGCTCCCGGTCAGCCTTATTCGCCCGCACCCGGCCCCCACCACATCCTTGTCCTGTCAGAACGCCTGCACTCAGCAGAAAGACAGGCTCCTCCGACAAACGACTTTGCGGGATAGGAAGCGTACGCGCAGGTGAATAACAATAACTAGTTATTCAGCTATTCATATATTCATCTGTGAATTCACATTTAGCCCCTGCTGCGAGTGAGATGAACACTTGGGAGCCGGGGCTGTGACTGCTGCAGAGACAGAACGTAGCCTCAGCCGCTCACATTCATTCACTCCCCATGGCTCTCACAGAGAGTTATAATACTCTGCTGTATTCTACAAGGGACTGGATGAGTGTCCTTCCCTGGCCTCCCATCCCTAAGCTTGCAGTTAGAATCTCAGGGCAGGCACCTATAGTACAGTATGTATTCATACACTTGTTAAATGGTTGAAAGATTTTGAAGTAGGCAAATAGTGTTGGCACGAGAGACAGATTTCAGTGTGTTTGTTATTATTTGTCTCCATTGAGACTACATAAACCGATTCATCACTAGAAAAGCCCAAGTGGAAACATAGAAGGTGTTAAATCAGAGTCCATATAAATGTGGGGGCTTCTTGAGCATGCTGCATTGCTTTTATTTGAAAGCATCCTTTTTCCAGGCTGTAGCTATGTGTTTACATTCTGTCTGATCACATGCAGATGAATGTCATTCTCCAGCAGCAAGACACCAGAGTGCCTGTCCTAGGTTATCAATTTTTGGGACACAGATCATGTAGAAATGACAGTGGGCTCCTGGTCTTGACAAGCTAAATGATGCAGAGTAATGGAGAGTAAATTATAAAGTGGCCTAAAGGACAGGGGAGGCAGAGGGACAGACTGAGCCCTGGGCTAGGTATATTACATGAAGAGGTGTCCTTACCCTCCCACACCAGAATCACTCTCCCGCTGTCCCCTCCCCTCCTTCCCTAGTCCACATCCCATCTCTCCTCCCCGTATCCAGGGTAACCTGGCAGCAGCCTGCTTTAGCCAGAGGCCTTTGCCTGCGAGGCAGCAATCGATTCCTGTAAAGCAGAATGTATGAACGTGTTCAGAGGGAACTGGAAAGACCCAGAGGTTTGAAATGATCGGGTGCTTCAGTGTACATGGATCAAAATGTGTACGAGCGATAGAGAGGCCTTTACTTCAGACCCCAGACTAAAGAGCTCAGATATTCCCTTCAACAGACCTGTAATTCCCTGTAAGTGCTTGGTGTAAAAGGGATTCACTGCTATTAACCTCTACCAAACGCATTAGACCTCCACCAACCACAGAAGTGGACCAGACGTCTGTCCATCTCACCATCCAGGGAAGCTATAGCAAATACATAAGAAGTAGATAGTATTTTACTTCTAGCAGTATCTACAATCTTTATTGTTTTATGAAACTAAGCAATAATGCTCAACTTATGCCATCATTAATTTAAGTGAAATATGATTAGGTTACGGAATTTAGGGTACAGAATTTGTGATAGGGTAATGAATAGTGTACAGTAGTCTGTGATCTTCAGTAATTATATGTATGCATACCTCTGTGTGGTGATCAGAGGGTTAAGGCTGTGGGTAGAGGCCTCCTGGGGATTGGTGGAGGTACTGTTAAAACACATCTGGTTCTGTTACAACGTCTAGTATCCTGACGTGTTGTTTTCTGTGTCTCCATGTGTGTGGGGGCTGTGAGCCAAGCGGTGTTGTGTGTGTGTGTTGTGGTGTGTGGTGTTGTGTGTGTGTGTGGTGTGTGGTGTTGTGTGGTGTGTGTTGGTGGTGTGTGTGTGTGTGTGTGGTGTGTGTGTGTGTGTGTGTGTGGTGTGTGTGGTGTGTGTGTGTGGTGTGTGTGTGTGTGTGGTGTTGGTGTGTGTGTGGTGTGTGGTGTGTGGTGTGTTTGTGTGTGTGTGTGGCTGGCTCACACTGGGGAGTTGTACAGCACCATGGTAATGGTGTGGTTTCTGAAGCTAGTGTGAGCTGGCAGGTCAGATCCAGTTGTGGTTATTCCTACGGTGGCGTGTGAAAACATGAGCCAGAGTGACGCAGTCAGAAGACGAGTCTTACCCAACCACAGCCTGCAGTATACAGGTCCATATGATGATTTACTTGCTCAGTATCTATACATTTTCACTGCTCACTGCCTCAAAACCAGGTGTCAGTACAGACGTATATTGGTTAGAAACAATTAGAGATGTGGTGATAGAGAAGAAACCTAAACAGCACCAGTAGGATGTAGCACCAGCACCACACCAGCTGTGAAGTCTCCCTTGAAATGATTTGCTACGGAGAGAAAAACAAAATCACCCACAGGGCCTGAACCCTCTGGAGATTTTGAATGAAGCCCCAAAGCCAGTGCATTCAGAGAGAGATTTTCCCTTTTGTACTATTTTCACATCATTACACACTATATAGACATAATATGACATTTGAAATGTCTTTTTATTCTTTTGGAAACTTTTGTGAGAGTAATGTTTTACTGTATTATTATTATATATTATTATTGTTATTTTTATTTCACTTTGTTTACTATACTATTTAGCTTGCTTTGGAATGTAAACATATGTTTTCCATGCCAATAACCGCTTAAATTGATTGAAAGAGAAGAAAGAGGACAGAGAAGGAGAGAGAGAAGACAGAGAGAAGAACAGAGGAGTGAGAGAAAAGAGAGAGAGAGAAAAGAGAGAAAAGGAGAGAGAAGAGAGAGAGAGAGAGAAGACAGAGGAGAGAGAGAGAGAGAGAGAGAGAGAGAGAGAGAGAGAGAGAGAGAGAGAGAGAGAGAGAGGAAGAGAGAGAGAGAGGAGAGAGAGAGAGAGAGAGAGAGAGAGAGAGAGGAGAGAGAGAGAGAGAGAGAGAGAGAGAGAGAGAGAGAGAGAGAGAGAGAGAGAGAGAGAAAGAAGAGAGGAGA
>NC_036863.1:32793618-32801247 GCF_002910315.2 Salvelinus sp. IW2-2015 | reverse complement strand
TTACATGCAGCTCAGCTTTGCATTAAAACTGTGGATTTAATTAAACAGGGCTGGTATTAAAATAAAGCTGTTAGGGAGGAAGGAATGACTTCAGGTGGAAATGCTAGGGGCTTCAAAGAGAGATGTGTGCACAGCATCTGTCATTGTGGTGGAGCTGCAAGCTGTCGTGTGCCACTAGACAGGCCATGAACCTGCCATGGCAGCAGCTCACATGCAAATACAGCCGAACACATAAAGTGTCTGTGTGGAGAGAGATGGAGGAGGGCGGGCCAGGCACAGAGGAGAGAGAGGGAGAGGTAGTGTGGCCCCTCCTCTCTCCATAAAGCGTCTTAGAATGTGAAAATCATCCTTCGCCAGCTGTTTGGATTGGCCGGAGTGTGTTGACAATCTGCTCAAGTGCGAAGAAAGGTTTATTTTCTCTTTTTTTAAATTTGACAGTGATAAAAGACGATTTATAGTCAGGCTGTCCATTAATGGCTGTCGTGGATCAACACTTAGAAACAGTTTACTCTGCTGATGAGGACATGAATGGGATCCAAAGTCATGTCTCACCATGGCTGGCTGCCAGGACCTTCAGAGGAGCTTTTAGAAATGGTGCTGTATCAGCCAAATGACTCCTTGGCCTGTGTGTGTGTGTGTGTGCGTGTGCGTGTGCGTGTGCGTGTGCGTGTGTGTGTGTGTGTGAGAGAGAGAGAGCCACAGGAGATTTTAATAAGTAGTAAGTGCGTAAGTAGACCCCCCGTGGATCCAGAAAGACAATAACCTACAGGACTACTGTGGGGTTGAAGGAACATTGAAATGCAGCCAAGGGTATTCAATCTATTTATATACTGTACTTAATATATATTCATCTTCTCCTGTATTTTCTTAGAAATCCACTTACTTACTCGGTACCTCCCTCCCTCTCTCCGTCATTCCCTTATTCACTCACTCACTCACTCACCCTTTCACTTCCTCACTCTCTCAATCGCTCACTCACACACTCAAGACAGGTTGACAACCTGTGCAACATACGTTTCCAGATCCACTGCTTCCCCCCTAGACCTCTTTCTTTTTCTCGCTCTCTCTCCACCATATTCTTTCTCTCTCACTCTTGCTCTCTCACTCACTCTCTTTCCTCCACACGCTCTCTTTCTCCAACACGCTCTCTCTAACACCACGCTCTCTCTCTCTCTCTCTCTCTCTCTCTCTCTCTCTCTCTCTCTCTCTCTCTCCCTCTCTCTCTCCCCCTCCCCCTCCTCCCCCCCACCCCACCTCCCCCCTCTCCCCCCCCCCCCCCCCCCCCCCCCCTCCCTCCCCCCCCCCCCCCCCCCCCCCCCCCCCCCCCCCCCCTCACCCCCCCTCTCTCCCCCCCCCCCCCCCCTCCCCCCTCCCTCTCCTCCCCTCCCCCCCCCCCCTCCCCCCCCCTCCCTCTCCCTCCCTTCCCCCCACCCCCTTTACCCCCCCCCCTCCCCCCCTCGGGGTTAGGCAGATATGCATTATTCAACAAGGCAACCATTCATAATTGCATTTATTAATGGATACATAAATAGACATAAGTAAAATGGGGGTGGGGGCTGCACATGACACAGGCAGAGTCTGTTCCTGACATTTCCAATCTCGATCTGGAATTGGTTGAGATGGCGTGTGGCATGCTGCTGTGTTTGGTCGCCTGCAGCCAGTGACAGACATAGAGCCATAGAGCCATCGAGCCAGAGACCCAGGCTGAGGGCTGAGGACTCCTGGGAGGCTGGAGGTCACATTAGCATACAAAAGCCCCACCGCTGGGTGCCCTTTCCAGCACCGGCTCCCCCCGGGTCGCCCCCAGAAACCCAGCTGGATGCTGGGCAGGTGGCCATAGGGCCAGGGGGCACACATACAGGCACTTGGACCAGTACTCTGCAGGAGCTGTGCCACCCCAGAGGTGGAGGGGTGGAGCTGTACCTCTTCCTTTACACCCCACAAATATCCACTGATTTCCAATACCCCTGTGTCTCCATGACAGCAGCATCAAGCACCAACATGAGACATGTACTTCCTAGGTCTATAAATCACAGCATACAGCCGTACAGCAGAACAAATACTTTAGGAATTAGATCAGTAACATTTTATCTTTGTCAGCAGTCTTCTCCCAAATCAGCGCCTTTATTCCTAATCCTTGGGAAAGCCTTGCTGTTGACTTTTAAGCCCTTCTATGTACAGTTTTGTTTGGCTCTGAAATTTATTAATAGCAGTAAGGAATGGAGCTGGGTTTTGGATATTGTAGCAGTTAGCACAAGGGGAGGCTAAGATACAGACTGTCACTGTGGCAGCGAGCTCTCTGTGCTGATGACTGGGAGAGGATGGAGAAAGGAGGAGGTAAAGTGGTGGAGGATGGTTATGGGGTTTATATCGATGGAGGGAGGTGGGGGGGCTGGGTAGAGGGCGAGGGCTGGTTGCATTGATTGATAGAGGAGAGTGGTTGCGATCTTGGTGGATGATAGTGCTGTAGGTTTAGGGTATAGAGGGCTAGGGGTGTGGGGGGGGGGGGGGGGGGGGTGTGATGCGCCCTTCAGGTAACACACCCTGTAATTATGTTGATCACACGGCATGCAGACAGGCTGCGGTGTATCTGCATACTGGGTTAGTGACAGGCAGGCAGGCCGAGTGAGGAGAAAACTGACTGGATTGTTGACAGCACAGTGGCACGGTCGCCATGACAGTCAACTACATTGTTTATGCCATAATTACCAAGATTGAATTCAATCAATCAGGCCAATACACTTTTTCATTGCAATTATGCAAAAGACCTGCAGCTCTGTGTGTGCCTCGCGGTGGTGTGGTGTGTTACTGCTGCAGTTCACATTAATTATTTTATTTGTTCAAATTAAGTCCTTAAGAAGTTTCTCCACTGCCATATCACATTCCTGCTCCCCCATGGAAAAAGGACTGTTAATATAATTGATGTAATATGCCATAAGCAACAATAAGGTATAACATCTAATCACTTTAAGTAGTCGTCGCCAGGCCGTAATTAAACTGTTGGAGACAAGTGATTACCAAGGCTGATAGAGAATGGGAAAATATAATTGCGCCGTTATGCAAAAACTAATACCCCCTGCTCTAATTGCAGGCTTTTTTCTCCTAATATTTATGGCCTTGTGTCTATGTTATTATCGTATTGACCACAATGCATTAGGAACGCAGGCGAGGCGGGCGTGCGGGCGATGGAGATTGAGACGGAGGGGCTCGTGCACTTCTACACGCTCCGGTGCACATCTCTAATGTTAACACCCAGGCCCTGCAGTCTGTCTCTGCTAATGGGGGCTCTGCCATCCCATCATGCCATGCTACCATCCAGAACAGCCAGGGAGATTGTTCACAAATGAGCCTGTTGGCAAATTAGCCAGCACACGTTAAGCTGGAGCATTATGCTAAAGCTGGCTGAATATCACTGCGTGCTCATTGACCAGTGAGTAATTCCAGAAACCCATACACTCCTCGCCACCGTGCCGCCATTGTCCCACCACTGCCCCCCTGGACTATTGTAGGGAGCGATGAGTCACTGATTGGCCCCTCAGACTAAAGGACTAGAGGACTGTGGGATGCCTAATGGTGTGGCAGCAGTGTGTGTGTTGATCAAAAGGAGCCAGGCTGAGCGGCTGAGAGAGGGAGGCCTGGGAGTGGCCTCCTCCTTCCTACGTACTTACTGTACGGCCTCCTCCTTCCTACGTACTTACTGTACGGCCTCCGCCTGCCTGCGGTTACTGTTACGGCCTCCTCCTTCCTACGATTACTGTAGGCTCTTGCCGTGTCTGACGGCCTCCTCCTTCCTACGTACTTTACTGACGGCCTTCCGCCTGCCGCGGTTACTGTACGGTCCCCGACTTACTCGGCCTGCCTGTGCGGTGTGTTACCCCTCTGTACTCTGTAGGCCTTCCTTCCTTCCTACGTACTTACTGTACGGCCTCCGCCTTCCTCTCGTATACTGTACGGCCTCCGCCTGGCCTGCGGTTACTGTACGGCCTCCGCCTGCCTGCGGTTACTGTATAGCCTCCTCCTTCCTACGTACTTACTGTACGGCCTCCGCCTGCCTGCGGTTACTGTACGGCCTCCGCCTGCCTGCGGTTACTGTACGGCCTCCGCCTGCCTGCGGTTACTGATGCCCTTTTAGCAAGCCATTATTTAACTGAAATATTTTGAAAGAATTTCACCAAATAGCTGTCAGAATTGAGATATGAATATTTCATGGAGTGCCAGCTGGAGCATTTAGTGGCGATCAATAAAGGCCAGGGATCTCAGAGAGAGAAATTTATTTTTCACTGCGTGATCTCTGATCTGAGACACATTTTCCTGTTTCTATCCTAATTAGTTTAGCCAGGCGTCCACCGAGACCCCTGGTTATCACCGGCACCGCACTGCCTGGCCCTCCCAGCCTCCCCAACCAACTCCCGCTCTTTTGTTTGGCGTGCACGTCAACCCCCTGGTCCCACCGGAGCCCTGTGCTGTGCTCCCTAAGCCTTTCATAATATCCAGTGTTTGATTAAGGTATTAGTGGAGCTGATGGACGTGGAATTTCGCCTCAGTGCTGTTACTGTATGTATCTCTCTCAGTCAGCGCTGCTACAATCACTGGGAAAGTTGAGCTGAAACCTGCGTTGTTCGCTTGCCAAGCCGCCACTTCCCATGAAGCTCCCCTCTTTCAGCTCCCACTGGACTGGCAGTAAGGTTTGATTGGATGCTGGTTGGGGAGCTCCAATCAGACAGATCCATGGTCTGTGTGCTGTGATTATGTGAGGCTCTGAGGTCTGGTATGTCGAGCTCAGTAGAGAGTCTAGCTCTGGCCTTCTGGAGGTGTCAGAGTGGAGAGAGCTGTGTCTTGTGTCTATCAGCAGCATAGCCCTCTCCCGCGACACTTTGCCTGGGACACTTTGCCCTGGTTTAAATACTCTCCAGGCAGCATGTTTGCTGCCGTCACAGCACAGCTATGCTAAAGACCCAAATGCCAGAAAGCACAGCTATTGTCTGTCTTTTTCATCCCTCTGGAAAGCTAGCTCTGCCTGCCACTCTTGTTCTATCTTACAGCTAGACGTTAAGGTGAAAGCGGTGTATTCATAAGACGCAGTTCCATTTGGCCGGGCAGTAAGAATGTACCTTTCTCTGTGAGCAGTCAGCCCCTGTATTTAAAAGATCAGAGCTCAACCCTATGCAGACATAGGAGGATTTAGGTTTCAGTGCTGACCTACTTCTTTGTCTGTATTCTTGTTGTAAAGCCAGCGCTCTCTAACCCTGGTCTGCTGTGTCTGCTACTAGGGGGCTAATTGATTTGTATCACCTGATTGCTCATCTTATTAAAAGGCTTTATCGTCAGGTTGTGCCAGGGCCAGGGTGATGCTGGTGCTGGACTACAATATAAGCCCATAGTATTTATACCTTAATGCTCTTACCTCACCCAGAACAGTCAATTACTCTTCTATCCCCTGCTCAGATGATGATGCCCAACAATAATAATGCCCCCTTTAATGGAGATTAATATTCTGTTGCTGTGCAGACCATTATTTTGGTGCATAAACCCAGACATACCCTATTTCACCCTTTAAAAAACACACAGTCCATTTCTTCTCATTACGTTCAGCTTGGGAATTATCAGAGGTGGCTGGGCAATTTATTTTTAAGCGGCGCCCGAATGCAGCGTGATCCGCATTGGGAGTACGGGAGCAGACGGAGTAAAGCTTGGCTTTGTTTTGGTTCTTCAAGTGGATGTGAAGTATTCCCACAGGGTGAGGTGGTAGTGGCTACTGCTGTGATTGCACAGATTTGATCTTGGTTAAGAGAAGAGAAAGAACAAAATAAAGAAAATGGAAAAACATGTTTTTGTTCATCAATCTCCCTTAGTGTTGTGGGTTTGTTGAGTCTCTCAGTTAAAATAAGCTTTGAAAAATGATATTTGTTTGATTTAGGGAATTTGCAGTCAAGCTGTGGGGGATGTCTGTATTATATTTCACGAGTGGCACCCCGTCTGTACGGACAGTAAATCTTTGGAAATTAATAATTCAATTTAATCCAATTCCCCCCTCCTGCAAATCAAAAATGTGTTTATCTGTTCAGATTTTTGGTCTTTGGATATACCAATATTTTTAACTCCAGAGCATTTAAAGACCTCCCATCGGCAAATTTCCCATTAGATCATGGCACTTTCTTTTTCAAATTGATTGTTGGCTGCCATGAACCCATGTTATCCATATACACTGACTGTACAAAACATTAAGAACACCAGCTCTTTCAATGACATAGACTGACCAGGTGAATCCAGGTGAAAGCTATGATGTCCACTTCAATCAGTGTAGATGAAGGGGACGGTTAAAGAAGGATTTTTTAAAACTTTGAGACAGTTGAGACATGGATTGTGTATGTGTGCCAGTCAGAGGGTGAATGGGCAAGACAAAACATTTAAGTGCCTTTGAACGGGGTGTGGTAGTAGGTGCCAGGCGTACCAGTTTGTGTCAAGAACTGCAACGCTTCTGGGCTTTTCACGCTCAACAGTTTCACGTGTGTATCAAGAATGGTCCACCACCCAAAGGACATCCAGCCAACTTAACACAACTGCCCCGACGAATTGAGGCTATTTTCATTGTATATTAAAAGAAACAGTAAGCTCCAGACTGCAGCTCCTTGTTCCTTGCTGACGTTGGGGGAAAGGTTGTTGTCATGCCACCACACTGCCAGGTCAATGAATTCCTCCCTACAGTCTGTCCCATTGTCGTTAGTGATCAGGCCTACCTCCGTCGTGTCGTCAAACTTATTGATGGTGTTGGAGTCGTGCGTGGCCACGCAGTCGTGGGTGTACAGGGAGTACAGGATGTTTTACCTTTTCAGCATGTCGCTTTTGAATCCCTTAGCTAGCTAGTTAGCTAGGAAGCTCTTTCCACTTTGTGAACGCAAATACGAGGTTCACTCTCGACACTGTTATAAAAAGTAATTCCCATTCCTTACGTCCACAAAGGAAAAGTACATTTCCAGAATGTGTAAAAGTCTGGATAAAATGTATGAATTAGTAATGACGTTTCAGACAAGTGGACAGTCCAGTTCTCACTCTGTTCACCTGCTCTAGAGCTAGCAGTGAGGGAGAAGGTGTCATGGTGCTTATGCACAGCTTACCCCAGCAATACCCACACAACATGTTTAGGCAATACGCATGTGCAAAATATGAAATTGGCTTGAATAAAGCTACTTCAAGCTAGGCAAAGCAGCTAAACCTATGCTGACCCAACCCATTAACAGTGACTGACGAGAGATCACACTGTGCGCATCAAGGAGTTTAATGGCTTTGGATGGATGAAAAGAAAGGCATGAATACCCTGGTGTCGCATTTCCTGAGGTTTTGATTACATTTTTTTTGTGGGAGGGGCTTTTTATAACAGCTTTTATTATTTGATTATCACAGGGTAAGCACTGTCTACCCTGATTGCATGTCACTGTCTACCCTGACTGCACGTCACTGTCTACCCTGACTGCATGTCACTGTCTACCCTGACTGCATGTCACTGTCTATAGGCTACAGGGAGAGTGATGTAGGGTGAGGTGCTGAGTGTTAGGTTAACAGGGAGAGTGATGTAGGGTGAGGTGCTGTGTGTTAGGCTACAGGGAGAGTGATGTAGGGTGAGGTGCTGTG
>NC_036863.1:32743995-32790377 GCF_002910315.2 Salvelinus sp. IW2-2015 | reverse complement strand
CCCTGACGCATGTGCACTGTCTACCCTGACTGCATCACTGTCTACCCTGACGCATCACTTTCTACCCTGACTGCAGTCACTGTCTACCCTGACTGTATGCCACTGTCAAATCAAATCAAAATCAAATATTTGTCACATACACATGGTTAGCAGATGTTTAATGCGAGTGTAGCGAAATGCTTGTGCTCTAGTTCCCCACAATGCAGTAATAACCAACAAGTAATCTAACCTAACAATTCCACAACTACTACCTTATACACACAAGTGTAAAGGGATAAAGAATATGTACAAAAGATATATGAATGAGTGATGGTACAGAACGGCATAGGCAAGATGCAGTAGATGTATAGTTACAGTCTATACATATGAGATGAGTAATGTAGGGATGTAAACATAAAGTGGCATAGTTTAAAGTGGCTAGTGATACATGTATTACATAAAGATGGCAAGATGCAGTAGATGATATAGAGTACAGTATATACATATACATATGAGATGAGTAATGTAGGGTATGTAAACATTATATTAATGGCATTGTTTAAAGTGGCTAGTGATACATTTTACATAATTTCCATCAATTCCATCTATTAAAGTGGCTGGAGTTGAGTCAGTATGTTGGCAGCGCCACTAAATGTTAGTGGTGGCTGTTAACAGTCTGATGCCTTAGATAGAAGCTGTTTTTCAGTCTCTCGGTCCCTGCTTTGATGACCTGTACTGACCTCGCCTTCTGGATGATAGCGGGTGAACAGGCAGTGGCTCGAGTGCTTGTTGTCCTTGATGATCTTTATGGCCTTCCTGTGACTCGGGTGGTGAGGTGTCCTGGAGGCAGGTAGTTTGCCCCCGTGATGCGTTGTGCAGACCTCACTACCCTCTGGAGAGCTTACGGTTGTGGCGGAGCAGTTGCCGTACCAGGCGGTGATACAGCCCGACAGATGCTCTCGATTGTGCATCTGTAGAAGTTTGCTGCGCCTTCTTCACAACGCTGTCTGTGTGGGTGGGACAATTCAGTTTGTCCGGATTGTACACCGAGGAACTTAAACTATTCCACCTTCTCCACTACTGTCCCGTCGATTTGGATAGGGGGGTGCTCCTCTGCTGTTTCCTGAAGTCCACAATCATCTCCTTTGTTTTGTTGACGTTGATGTGAGGTTATTTTCCTGACACCACACTCCGAGGCCCTCACTCCTCCCTGTAGGCCGGTTCTTGTCGTGTTGGTAATCAAGCCTACCACTGTAGTGTCGTCCGCAAACTTGATGATGAGTTGAGGTGTGCATGGCCACGCAGTCTGGGTGAACAGGATACAGGAGAGGCTCAGAACGCACCCTTGTGGGGCCCCGGTGTTGAGGATCAGCGGGGTGGAATGTTGTTACCTACCCTACCACCTGGGGCGGCCCGTCAGGCAGTCCAAGACCCAGTTTCAGCACGGGCGGGTGAGGTGCGAGATCTCCAGTGCATGGTGGCTCGAATCTTGGGAGTGACGATTCTGGAGGGTACTATGCGAGTTCAAATGCTGAGCTGTATCGATGAACAGCATTCTCACATAGTTATTCTCTTTTCCATCATCAGGGGTGGTAGGGCAGTGTGCAGTATGGTGGGTTGCATTCGTAGTCTGGTGGAACGCATAATGTGCTGGAAGCTGATAGGGTCTAGGGTGTCAGAGTTAGCGGTGGGAGGTGATCATGGTCCTTGACTAGTCTCTCAAAGCACTTCATGATGATGGAAGTGAGTGCTACGGGCGGGTAGTCATTTATGCTCAGTACCTTAGCTTTCTTGGGAAACAGGGAACAATGGTGGCCCTCTTGGAAGCATGTGTGGAACAGCAACTGAGATAAGGATTGATTGAATATGTCCTTAAACACACCAGCCAGCTGGTCTGCGCTATGCTCTGAGGAGCCGGCTGGGAATGCCGTCTGTGGCCTGCCAGCCTTGCGAGGATTAACACGTTTAATGTTTTACTCACCTCGGCTGCTAAGTAAGGAGAGCCGCAGGTTTTGGTAGCGGCCGTGTCTGTGCAGTGCCACTTGTATTGTCCTCAAAGCGAGCAAAAAAATTATTTTGTCTGTCTGGGAAGCAAGACATCCTGGTCCGCGACGGGGCGTGTTTTTCTTTGTAATCCGTGATTGACTGTAGACCCTTTCCACATACCTCTTGTGCTTGAGCTGTTGAATTGCGAGTCTACTTTGTCTCTATTACTGGCACTTAGCGTTGTTTGATTACTTGCGGAGGATATAGCTACACTGTTTGTATTCGGTCATTGTTCCGGTCACCTTGCCCGTGTTTAAAAGCAGTTGTCGCGCTTTCAGTGTTTCACGCGAATGCTGCCATCAATCCACGGTTTCGGTTTGGGAATGTTTTTAATCGTTGCTGTGGGTACGACATCGTCAATGCACTTTCTAATGAACTCGCTCACGAATCAGCTATTCGTGAATTTTGTTGTGACGCAATGCGAGACATTATCCCAATTCCACGTGATCGAAGCAGTCTTTTAAGCGTGGAATCAGATTGGTCGACCAGCTGTGAACAGACCTGAGCGCGGGAGCTTGCTTGTTTTAGTTTCTGTTTGTAGCTGGAAAGCAACAAAATGGAGCTTGGTCACTTTTTCCGAAAGGAGGGCGGGGAGGCCTTATATGCGTCGCGGGAGATTAGATAACAACGATCCAAGGTGTTTACAGCGGCCTGGTAGCACAATTCGATATGCTGATAGAGATTTAGGGAGTTTTGTTTTTTCAGATTAGCCTTGTTAAAATCCTCAGCTACGATGAATGCAGCCTCAGGGTGTGTGTGTTCTCCAGTTTACATAAGTCAGATAAATTTCGTTCAGGGCCATCGATGTGTCTGCTTGGGGAATATACGGCTGTGATTATAATCGAAGAGAATTCCCTTGGGAAATAATGCGTCGACATTTGATTTGGTGAGAATATTCTAAATCAGTTGTGAACAGATGATTTGAGTTCCTGTATGTTGTGTTATCTCTCTCTTGTGTTAGGCTACAGGGAGAGTGATGTAGGGTGAGGTGCTGTGTGTTAGGCTACAGGGAGAGTGATGTCAGGGCAAAAGCCGGACCAGCCAGGACGGAGAGCAGCAGGATCAGAGACAGCTAGGGCCTGTCGGAGCTCAGGATTTTCTCTCCTTTCTTTTGTTGTCGAACGTGGCTGGTGGAATAGCAGATCAAAGCCTGTTTCACAGCCTCCATCTCCCACTGCATCATTTACATATCTGTCAAATGTGCAATCATGGACAAGACTCAAAAACCCCGCTCTCGCATCCATTAATAAATGAATCTGACCAAAGACAAAGGTTAGGTGGAAGATAGAATTGGCCAGGGGTATTCACCACTGCTCATTAATTCTGTTTATTCTTTTAGTGTTGGTTATTGCTCCTGTCTCTTCAAACAGGGAAGCTTTCAATCCATTAGGAGACCCACAGGGATGCATTATTCAAAAGGAAATTGTCATTGCTGTGAGCGGCGTGTTTACTATAGCCTGCCTATTTACCATAGTAGCTCATGAAATATGGAACTAGTGGAGGGGGCGTTCATGCGTCATGTAAGCAGGAGAAGTGCCGTTGAACGTGATGTATGTATGAGAGGTTTCCTGTGCTGGCTGCTGACTGCTGGTTGCCCGTGAGGAGGGAGACGGAAGGTTCAGTCAAGGAGATTCCCTCTTCACAACTGCCAAGGTTTTACTCTCATATTCTCACTTCATATCGCTGAAATTCACATTGACACTCTAAATGCATCTCAAGTAAAGGAAACATTGAGTTTCTTTGGTCGAAAGCCTCCTAGTATCTGTCCCTCTCAGTAAGGAGAGTTTTAGATGTCACCTTGAGATCCCCTAGTAATTAAAACAGAGGCTCTAAAACGGAAAGCGTATTGACCGAGCCACTCTACTGAAGTGAATGGCCTAATGGTGTCTGTTTGAGTGGGTGTGAAATAGGGCTGTTTTTGCCCATATGAAGTGGCCCGCCCCAAAGATGAGTGATTGCGTTCTCCGTGAACTCTTGGGCTCACCGGTTGATTTAATTGAGTTGAATTCAACTTAAGCCAGGTAGGAATGGAGACAGAGAGAAAATCCATGCTGTTGATCTATAAAACCCATTAGGCCTTCGATCTGGATCATACGGCTTATTTTGCTGAGAAAAACATGGTCACACTTCATACTTAGCTATCCCACAGGCCATTATTGGCCTATAGGGAGGGAGGGAGGAATCTTAGGGGACTATGCCTTCTGACTGACCTGGGTTCAGCTACTCACATTTACTTCTGGAACTGCAAGATATAGAGTTTAGTAAGCTGTAATAACTCGTTTGTCATGTTCATTTGGGTAAATGTATAGTCGTAAACTAATGATATAATCGATATATTACTCAAATATTACTTAGAAATACCATTATTAACTTGATATTCAATGGTTTGATGGTTCATCACTTCTGTAGCCGGAAGACTATCTCGATAGTCTCCTCTCTGGACAGCACAGTGAGCTCTAGCTTTAAGAGGAATGCACATCTACGTGACACAAATGCAGGCATTTCTATGTGATACAAATTTCTCTGCATATCATCCGAGAGTGTTAAATTGAAATGAAATAAAAACATGTTGTAATTGAATGATCAGCAGATGATTGGGGGCATGCCTTGCTGCCTGCCAACTGGTACGGGGCTGAGCTGCCAAATCAGCCTTAAAAACAGGCCTCAGCAGGAGGGCTTATTTCCTAGTGTTGCTCTTTCTCAGCGCAACGTTAGCCTCACCATATGTACTGTACACACAGAGGCAGGGCAGCTAGCGCCCAGCCTCACACATCACTGTCTGCAGACTGCCGCCTCACAACCTCTCTGCCTGCCTCACAATGACATCTCATCACTGTGTGGCATTTTTGTTGTGATTCCCACATATGATAGGTTGATTCTACAAATGCTATGATTAGCCAATATTGTTCAAGGTTCCCTTGAGAAAATATGCTTAAAGGCACCAGATAAGGGATTGCAGGCAAAAAATATATTTTTATCTGCTACTGTACATTTTAATCCTGCCTTGTATTGTGACAGGAGGGGACAATAAGGGAAGGGAGGGAAGCTAAATTGATCCCATCCTGGGTTATTTATTTAGATGGCAGGCCAGTGTAGAGCTACATACTGTAACATACTGTGTGGTCTGCTACAGTATGGATGGAGAGCAGAGCAGCGACAGCAGATACTGTGGGTTGGAGCTCCTCTAACAGAATGCTACACAGCCCTGTGTTAACTAACAGTTATTAAACCCACTCCAAGGCTAATTTCCCAGGGAGTTAAGTCAAAGCCCCATGCTCTTTCCAGCAAAATAAAAAAGCGAGCTGGCTACTGGAAAAGCCACGCTGACATGTTTGTCAAAGGATCTGACTGGGAGCTGTGCTTACGTTGGACTAAGCTCTGTACACACGTTTCCTCCTACTCAGAGACCCACTGGAATAGTACGGAGCTCTATGGAGACCCGGAGAGATCCTCTCAACCATTATAACGTCTTAGCTTAAAGCCTTCTCCATTGATGATCATATAAATGATCAAAGATGTTCACCYAGGGTTTTCTGACAGTTCTGAAGCTGATTGAACTCTGCACCGTGTTTCAGTTTGTCGGCTCTTTGTGGACAGGAAAGGGTGATTAAGACTTCCAATTAGTCACAGGGAAACTTTTGAACAGTGGAAGTTCTCTGTCTGTCTCTGTTTGAAATGAGACCCCTTTTTAAAAGCAGGAAGGAATGAACGTGGGCTAGATGTGAGGATGTACTCTCTCTCTGAGTCCCCAGTGGCTCAGATACCCTTTCTTTGGGAGACGCACCTTATGAAAAGAATTCTGTTCACGTTGATTTTTGCATCAACTGGCAAGAGTGAACTGTTACCAGAGAGACTGTGGGGACCAGAAAGGCTTCAGTCTGAGTAAATGTACTGAAATACAGAGTAAATATGTAACCATTTGGGCAGTGTGTGCATTTGTGTGAGTGTTGGTGAGTAAGCTATGTGTGATTGTGTATTTATGAGTTAGCGTTAGAGTATCTGTGCATGTGCATTTGTGTTACTTCTTGGTTTATGTGTGTTTGTGAGTGTCTTTGTATGCGTTTGCCTTTGTGCATGTGTGTTTCTCCCTGCGGGGATCGAGGCAGGCTGTGTGGGGTGTTATCTGCCTCTGCGGAGGGGTGACAGCTAATCACCGACCTTGACGATCACTGGGAGAGAGGTGGGGTGAGGCCGCCAGGCGGGAGGAGGGGGAGGATGCTTGTGAGGTCCATTGGTTGAGTAACACGGTCGACTTGGATCTGGCATCTCCTCTGTCCAAACCCCTGAATTAGTGCTGGGGCCTGTCTGAGGCTGAGGCAGACATCTCCCACCCGGCCCAGCCCAGCCCAGCCCAGCTCTGCTTGGCTAATAACAGCCAGATCAGGAGAGATATATAGACTGCGATAGGGGAGCCAGTGACAGGACGTTGTGACATTTCTTGATGAGCTGAATACATTTCCATGTTTACCTACTCTGTCAGTGGTGCCTTTGATCTCCCTTCTGCCTGAGCTGCTCCAACATTCTCAGCCTCACTGAGAATACCTGCAGATTTGTGTTAACATATAGTCGTGTGTTTCTGAGAGGAGAGAGTGAAGGGAAGAGGGAGGGAAGAAATGACGCCTTTCAAGAGGTGCCTTGTCAGGTGTAAAGAGATCAGGAATGATTACCTCACCATCTCATGAATCTCTGTAGACGACGACAATGCTAAATGCATTTGTAGATCATTTGCAGTGCTTGGTGGGATAAAGCGTCTGTGATTCAGTGTGACAGCTTGTGTTGCCTGTTGACACAGTGGAGATCACAGGGCTGGGGGAGCGGGGCTGTTGTGAGCGGGTGTGCCGGTGTCATGAGATGGCAGGCTGGAGAGAGACAGGGAATCAGTCTGTATTTTCAGGAACAACGTGATACTACTATGTCTCCTTTATCTGTCATTGCATTCAGCTTTTTATCATGTTCTGGGCTGAGTAACAACGAGACTAACAAAGAATGGAATCTGTGAGCAGAATATGAGTTTAGTGGAAGGGTTTAGATATCTACAAAAAAAGATAGCTACAAAAGAATTGCCCTTAAGCATTTGTTAAATTAACTTTTGAGTGTTTTCAGATTTCTATGAAATATGACTTACAGCATAATTACTTTCAATATGAGTGAAATAGTTTTCCTTACAAAATATGAACTATGTTAAAAAACATATTTTCTGTTTTGGAATGGTGTGGGCATACCCCAACAATATAATGGTGTGGGCGTATACCAGTCATTAAAAATATTAATGTGAGTAGACCGCTGATTGGCCAGCTCATCCTCCTCTAGACCGCTGATTGGCCAGCTCAGTTTGAGGTTGTTTTAAAAAATAAAAAATCTAAAATTTATGCTCTGGCCACAAATATGATTATAGGATGAGTCAACAACATTATTTGGGTATGAAACGTGAGATTTTCACTAGACAGTTACTTTAACAATGGGTTAAATTTTATTCAAAGTTCATTGACATTAACACTCATTGGGGCCCTTATTAGTTTTAAGTAGTGGGATTTCAAACTCCCTTTAGAGCAAATTTACACTACAACATAACACACTACCAAGCAGGCAGTGAGCCCCATATCCTGTGGCTCCTGGCCCGTCTGGTACAATCTACTATGGTGATGTATAGTCTTCAGACTGATTGGCAGGTCTCCCAGTGTGTGTGTGTGTGCTGGGTGACATGCTGAGCCGGCCACATAGAGAGGCCCTCCTCTGCCTGCAGTTGCACACCTCCCACTGAGTCCCAAAACTGGTGCTCCCTCTGATTGACTCTGTTCCAGAGGCCCCAGGCAGGCAGACACCACAGCCCCTGACTGCAGACTAGAGCCCTAACAAGACAGAGCTTGATTGGGACAACCTCACTCAGTCACTCACCACCAACCACCAACCACCTACAGTTATAGTTTACTTTGAGCTGAGGCAGACAGACAGGGCATGAGCAGAGCTATGGGAATGATTTACTGATGGGCCTTTGGATAATTTTTAACTCTTATTTCTCAAAATGAGTATTTGCCATTCTAACAAGGCCGAGCAGAGTGGGAAAATATATTATTATACCTTTCTATACCATCAAAGGACTTATTAATGTCTTTTGTCCTTGAGCTGTCATTGTTATTTCAAATTTTCAGTCTTCAATGAGAGAAAATTGACAAAGCGACAGTATTGGAATTGGCTTCTGAATGAATAACAGAATATTACATTCACAGTGTAGCAACAATGGGTCTATTGAAAATCTCTTTGCATGCATGTAATCTTTGTGTTCGTCTAATATTGCGTTCGCTGTACAAAGAGTGGGATACAAAAACACATTTAAACCCCTAGCCTTGGGTGGTTTGGTGAACATTTCTCCTTCCTCCTGCATCTTTCTGTGGCTTCATAATGTGAATGTATAAATTGGGGCTAAAATGACATTCTGCAGACCTGTGACATATCCGCTCGGTTGTCATCAGCCAGCATGAGAATTCTAATGTTGTCGTGGTAATTTGGAGCTGGGAAATTTGGGGCGAGGGTGGGAGGGGATGTGGGGAGGACGGTTAGAGACTGCAGGTCACTTTCCAAACAGAGACCTTGCTGTGGGAGGTGGGATCCTTATGAAGGGCTGATCAGGCACCTTGGGTAGCCTTCAGCACGATGATGAATTACCTGCTTGTCTGGCTCAGCTCAGAGAGGATGGCGTGGGACCCAGGCCTCCCGCCTGTCAGAGAGAGAGGAGCACGACTTACCCCCAGCTCACAGTACAGCGCAGGGCTGGGGACTGGGACGGCATCAACCATCAGCCCACTGACATGATGTCCTGTCATTCATACACCTGTTTATATACAGCTTTATAGACTACATCCAATACCATACCTCCCTGAGCTAAATACCTTACATGGTATTATCTATACTCATAATACATCTATCAATCAAACACACCCTATAAACCCCTACAGCTCAGCTATGACTGCTGGCTCAGGTGGGGATATTAGAATTAAGTAATAAGGCCAGAGGGGGTGTGGTATATGGCCAATATACCACGGCTAAGGGATGTTCTTATGTACGACACAACACGGAGTGCCTAGATTCCGCCCTTAGTCGTGGTATATCGGCCATATACCACAAACCCCTGAGGTGCCTTATTGCTGTTATAAGCTGGTTACCAACGTAACTAGAAGAGTAAAAATAAATGTTTTGTCATACCCGTGGTATACGGTCTGATATACCACAGCTGTCAGCCAATCAGCATTCAGGGCTCGAACCACCCAGTTTATAATTATTTATGTATTATATATTCACTCACCTCTTTGAGTAGGAGAGTAACCAACACAAACAAAAATTGGCTCTGGTGTGTTAGGTGAGGGACTATGAAGGACTGGTAAATATACAGCAGCACATTGTTTCAGTTGGCACCAGAAGCTCTCTATCTTACATGTAGGCTGTAGTACAACTATAGAGGATGTGACCTCAGGTAAATCCTCTGTGTCCTGTGAATCATTCCCTTCCTCTGTACATGTGCCTGGTAGGCTGGGTTACAGTGGGGTGCAGAGCTAGGATAGGATTATCTGTATCAGTGGAGATGTTTTTGGCGTCTCTCTCTATCACTGCTGGACCAATGTATCATATGGTGGGCTATTCTGAGGCTGTGTTGTGTGTGTGTGTGTGGGTGTTTGTGTGGTGTGTGTGTGTGGTGTTGTTGTGTGTGTGTGTGTGTGTGTGTGTGTGTGTGTGTGTGTGTGTGTGTGTGTGTGTGTGTACCGAGTGCATGTGTGTCCGTGTGTGCCTCAACTCTGCCCTGCACTAATGGCAGCTGGCATGGGGCCAGCATCAGAGGGGAGGTAATTAGAGTCCAGAGGTTTGGGGAATGAGTAACAATCCCCCCAATCTCACTACTAACAGATGTGTGTTTGATCTTTTAACAAACCTCACTGCCGCTCTCCCCTACGGATCACTAGCCGGCCTAAGAAAAGGGAGGAAAAACACAGTTGATTTCTGGCGTGGACTTGGTAATGTGCGAGACAGAGAAAATGGACTGGGGGAATGAAGAGAAGATGCAAAGTGAAAAGACCTGGGGAAAGAGAGCTGGGCCGGTTGCGGCTCAGTTCAAATCAGTACTATGATTTGCTCCAGGGTGATTCAACAGTGTTTGGGATGCAGCACGTTCTGTCTTTAATCCCCAGAATTATTCAAATAGAGAGAAGAGACCAGGAAGTAGGAGGCTATTCACAGACTGCTTTGAACCGGGAGTCAGAAGATGGAATGTGTTTCATTCACTGAGTAACATGAGGCTCTGTGTAACCTTGAACTGCCCTCTAAATAGAGCCAGACAAAGTAGGAGCGTAATGCCTCATTATAACACCAAATACTATGGAAGCCTTTCTCTATTGTGTTACACCATTACATGTTTCTGATGGAAATAATTCCTTAGGACAAGGAACAGCTTTTCAAATTCCACCTAAAGCTTTAAGAAAGAGAGAATACTCCTGCAAGCAGGGGTAGTTTTCAGTGTAAAGTGCGAAGAATGTCTAGCACCTGCTCCTGCGTTTGCAATGGCGTTAGGTTAGAATAAACTTTGTCTCACTAGAGAAAGAGAGAGATTTCAAGTTGCCACCTCATCTTTCTTCTCCGGCTGCCTCTGACCTTTCGCTCCCCGTCTCTTTGTTTTAATCTTCTCCAGGAGCACTATGGAGTGATTGTGTGTTCTTCTCCAGTGGGCCAGCTCCTCCCTGGTTTCCCCTCCTACAATCCCACCTTTGTATTCATGCTTCAGATCCCCACTATTGTTCTGCTTTATAACTCTGGGAAACCAGCATCACTCAAGTATATTAGCTGGAGCCTATTACTGTCGCTGGGATCGCTTCTCTGAGCCATATTAAAGACTCCCCAGACAAAACCGTCTGTCATGTTAATCCAAGCTTTAATAAATAGAGGGATGTGAAACTGTATTCAAATAGGGGCTCCTGCATTTATGCTGACAAAGAGAGACGAGCTATCAAGAACGACAGACGACAGCGTTTTGCATTAAAGAGAGGGAGAAAAAAAACAGATTCGATTGGCATTCATTCATTCCCATTGTGACGAGAAATGTCATATTATTGAAATGGCCTTTAAAATAACTTAAACCTAATCTAAGTTAAACACTGCAGGTGGCTCGGATATTGGGGGATATTGGCAGCTGTAATTGAATTGAATGCTTTTCAACTGAAGACTCTAAAGCCTTTTATCCGTATCATACACCTATAGATAACACGGTATACAATGTCTAGCTCAGCTGAGAGGACCAAGATTTTGTTCATTGGATGCGTGTACATCAGACCACGCTATCTTGAACATGATTACTCATGAAAAGAGAAATCGTGTTATCACATTTTATTTTCCAGTTGGTTATTCAATGAACGTGTGCATCACAATGTTAATAGGGATGTCATACTGTTAGTTCACACATAGACACAGACAACGGCCTGGCGGCATAGCAGAGAGCCTATTGCATCCATGAGAAGCATTCTCACTGGTAACAAAGAGGGAATTGAAGTGCAGCTCCCTGCTTCATGGCCATCACCTACTTTCACAGCTTGGGAAAAAAGGGCAAAGATACCATTTTTTTATTTTTTTTATTACTCTGACTTGGTCTCTTGCACCCTGTCTCTTTGGTTAGCCATCGATCGGCTTCAAGAAATGGAAATCTAGTTAAACCAGCCTTTCAAAACCAGAGAAGGGCTGCTGAATTATATAATACGGATAGTGCAAATCCTCATTTAATAAAGGAGAGGAGAGAAGAGAGGAGAGAGGGAGGGAGAGAGGAGAGAGGAGAGAAGAGAGGAGAGAGGGAGGGAGAGAGAAGAGGAACACAGCAACCTTGGTCATCATCTCCTGAACATGTTGTTGCCTGCTGTTGCTCTCGGTCTAAATGAAAACTGACATATTTATATTTATTTGAAATTAACATGATTGTGGGCTTGCCAGTGTCAGGAGGATCTTATTTACATACCAATTAGCAGATTTACTAACCACCTTTTCTACTGATTAATATAATTACCATATACACAAGCATGCATATGAGAGAGATGGAGAGGGAAGAGGATGGGGGCAGCTTGTGAGACTGCCGTGAAATTCATATGTCTGCTAAAAGAGAAAGCTGATTGCCTTGCCTTGGCAAAGGGAAAAAGGCAGCACTTTAAGTAAGTCCTACATGTTAAACTGTTACCTCCAGGGCACAGGGATTTCTCACCTCTCCAATTACTATTTGAGCTGGAAAGCACAATATTTCCCAGCCTGTCTGGTTCTTTCTCACGAGGGAGGGGCCAAGGCTCGATCGGCTGTTACGCGGAGGTGGCTCGCAGGCATACTCCATTCCGACAGAAAGAGGAGAGGAGGCTCTCTGCTCGAGTGTGGTGGAGGGGGAACGGGCTGCCTGGCTGGCGCAATGAAGCCTTATTAATCAAATGACCCCGTAATGCACAGTTCTCTGCAGCCTGGCACAGGAACAGAGAGAGGGATTGATGGACAGGGCCTAGTCATCCTAGTTACCCCTTCCTGCATACTTAGCTAACTGCATGGACTACTCCTCTCCCAGCCCAGGGCCATGCACTGGCACGCGGGACTGACTGAGACAGAGCGAGGCTAGGGGAGGACTGTGAACTGAAGACACCGTTCCATCATAGTAGTAATGCAGTCTGCCTGACTGCTCTCTGTGTCAGTCCATTGGTCAGACTCGCCATTCTGTGACTCCCTCTCTAATTGTGCATATTTGTTGTGCTGATGGCTTTGCTCAGTGCTGCAGGAGGATCTGTTGAAGCCATCGCCGTGGCACCCGGAGGCATTCTATGACACACAAAGGTCCCTGCTAGAATATGCATCATAGCGACATCGTTGGATGCAGAGCGTGGGACCTCATAAATATTTAATTCTGACAGATTTTAGGAATTGTCTTCCTCAAGTGTTTTTCTTCAGCCATTTTGTTAATGTCAACATAAGAAAAAGCCTTAGTAGAGTCACAAAGCGTATACTGTATAATTATATGTATGTATGATTCTGGTTGAATAATAAAGGTTGACTGAATATTTTGTAGTCTTACAGTATATAGCCTTTTCTTCTGCCACCTGTGTCTTTAGTAATGGAACTCAAAATGTAAATCAAATATATACGCCTCTCCAATCCACTATCACTCAGGCAATTCACTGTTGATTGTTCCTCCGGTCAGAGCACAGCTTTAGACACCAAATGACCGGATACCCTTTTGCCTGGCTCACAACACTCACATTTAGCGTTATGAAGGAATATCATGCTTATAGGCTGTGTATATTACAGGTCACTGATTTGTGTCATCATGACCAGGTGAGTGTGAAAGGGGTCAAGGTGTAGGACAATGGACTGCAGTGAGGGCCATCTCATTTTTTACTGGGGAGAAAGTGATCCCATGAAGTGATGCTTTCCAGTATGAGAATTTCCACCAACACAGACTAGTCTAGACAGTACAGTAAGTCAAGATAGGAGCAGAGCAGGTATGGAACATTAGTGTCTGAACACACTATTGAACAGCTGCCTCCCAGCCTAAGGGGGTCAGGAAATTACTAGCAGCCCTGGTTCAGGTTCCAGGTTCCTTACATACCAGGAGTTCTGTGTGGACTGGATCTCCAACTCTACTCTTCTAAGGGACACAGTGGCCTGCTCTCCTGCTCTTGTTGACAACGACCACCATGCCTGGTCACTATCAGACATCCCAGCTGTCTTCATGGTGTCCCTGTACTGAAGGGGAGGAGGGGGTGTACTGAAGTTGTTTTGTGTCAGACATTTTGGGTTTCTCTCTTACTGTAACGGCTGTCCTCCTCCTCATCTGAAGAGGAGTAGTAACAAGGATCGGAGGACCAATGCCCAGCGGGGTACGTGTTCATTTTCTTTAATAACGAACGAACACAGAATCAAAACAATAAACGATACGTGAAATACAAACCGAAACAGTTCCGTGTGGAACAAACACTGACACGGAAAACAACCACCCACGAAACCCAGGTGGAAAAAGGCTACCTAAGTATGATTCTCAATCAGAGACAACTAACGACACCTGCCTCTGATTGAGAATCATACCAGGCCAAACGAAAAAACCAACATAGAAAAACGAACATAGATAACCCACCCAACTCACGCCCTGACCATACTAAAACAAAGAAATAACAAAAGAACTAAGGTCAGAACGTGACACTTACGTCCCTCACTGCTGTGTAATTACAAGTGTTTCCTGGATGTGAAGTTTGGCCTGCTGTTCCTTGTTAAAGCACTACTAGTAAAACCACTGGAGTGTGCATGCTGCACATTGCAGGGAGAAGAGCCGAGAGACAGCGATATTCATTTTCTCTGTAAAACAATTAATTGAGAGGGTTGTCACAAGCTTGTCCAGGGTCATTGAAGCAGCTATTTCCGCTTTGTTCATTGAGAGCATTGTTAAATAATATGAGTCTTGTAAAACAAATGTGAAAGAAGACCCATAGTACTTCAGAGTCATTGACAGCGTGTTCAGTTACAGTGCATTCGGAAAGTATTCAGACCCCTTGACTTTTTCCACATTTTGTTATGTTACAGCCTTATTCTAAAATTGATTCAATTGTTATTTTTTCCCCTCATCACAATACCCCATAATGATGAAGGAAAAACAGGTTTTTAGAAATTTTTGCAAATGTTTAAAAAAATTAAAAATTAAACATCACTTTTACATAAGTATTGAGACCCTTTACTCAGTACTTTGTTGAAGCACCAATGGCAGCGATTACAGACTCAAATCTTCTTGGGTATGACGCTACAAGCTTGGCACACCTGTATTTGGGGAGTTTCTCCCATTCTTCTCTGCATATCCTCTCAAGCTCTGTCAGGTTGGATGGGGAGCTTTGCTGCACAGCTTTTTTCAGGTCTCTCCAGAGATGTTAGATTGGGTTCAATCCGGGCTCTGGCTGGGCCACTCAAGGACATTCAGAGACTTGTACTGAAGCCACTCCTGCGTTGTCTTGGCTGTGTGCTTAGGGTCGTTGTCCTGTCTGAGGTCCTGAGTGCTCTGGAGCAGGTTTTTATAAAGGATCTCTCTGTACTTTGCTCTGTTCATCTTTCCCTCGATCCTGACTAGTCTCTCAGTTCCTGCCGTTGAAAAACATCCCCACAGCATGATGCTGCCACCACCATGCTTCACCGTAGAGATGGTGCCAGGTTTCATCCAGACGTGGCGCTTGGCATTCAGGCCAAAGAGTTCAATCTTGGTTTCATCAGACCAGAGAATCTTGTTTCTCATGGTCTAAGAGTCTTTAGGTGCCTTTTAGCAAACTCCAAGCGGGCTGTCATGTGCCTTTTACTGAGGAGTGGCTTCCGTCTGGCCTCTACCATAAAGGCCTAATTTATGGAGTGCTGCAGAGATGGTTGTCCTTCTGGAAGGTTCACCCATCTCCACAGAGGAACTCTGGAGCTCTGTAAGAGTCACCATTGGGTTCTTGGTCACCAAGGCTCTTCTCCCCCAAATGCTCAGTTTGGCCCGGGCGGAAAGCTTTGTCTTGGGGTTCCAAACTTCTTCCATTTAAGAATGCTGGAGGCCACTGTTTTCTTGTGGACCTTCAATGCTGCAGAAATGTTTTGGTACCGTTCCTCAGATCTGTGCCTCGACACAATCCTGTCTCTGAGCTCTACGTACAATTCCTTCAACCTCATGGCTTGGGTTTTGTTCTTACATGCACGGTCAACTGTGGGACCTTATATAGACAGGTGTGTGCCTTTCCAAATCATTTCTAATCAATTGAATTTACCACGGGTGGACTCCAATCAAGTTGTAGAAACATCTCAAGGATGATCATTGGAAAAAGGAGTCTCATAGCAAAGGGTCTGAAACTTATGTAAATATATTTTTTTTTTTTTATATACATTTGCAAACATTTCCAAAATCTGTATGGGGTATTGTGTGTAGATTGATGAGGACATTTCTTTATTTAATGCATTTTAGAATAAGGCTGTAACATAACAAAATATGGAAAAAGTCAAGGGGTCTGAATACTTTCCGAATGCATTGTTACCATTCTGTGTCCCAAAGCAGTAGTAGTCTGCACTCTGCCTCCCCTCATGACTAATCAAACATATAAATCTTATGACTCAGCGTCTCCTTCACCACCACAAAATCTTTCCCTCTTTATCCTCTGGTTTCTGGAAGTCTACGTTTCACAGAGACACTGACTGGGCCTTGACGTAGAGTCAAGGGAAGGGATTCAAAATAGTCACATACAAATCATCCCCCCATTGTATTGCAGCAGAGACCTCACTGTGTTCCTGTCCCAGTGGACAGTGAGCTGTGGTGTTCTTAGCCCCAGATCCCGGGGAAGCTCCTCTGATTCCTATCTGTTATGTGCTGAATGTAAATAATGGGGTGATTGCCGCTGATCTAAACTGCTGTCATAATGCATTTCCTTAGCCCTTAAATATCCCCCTGTCGCTTTTTCAGCCCAAAAATGCTACATGTCTCTGTGCTTATTGATGCTTCTGTCCTTGGATAAATAATTCAAATTGGCTGCTGTTTGAATTATTTATCCAAGGACAGAAGCATCAATAAGCACAGAGACATGTACCACAGAGACTGACTGGGCGTTTTTATAAGGTTTTTCATACTTATAGATTTAGTTGATGCATTGGCCCGGGTGGAAAGGTTGTCCGGGAGTGGACGTTTAGCATCATATTATCTGACAGGAACAGGATAAGCCTTCCCGCCGGGGTCCTGGGATCTAAACAAGGGTTTGATTACCTTCCCTTTGTGTTTTTCCTGCTTAGAGTGCAAACCTCCTCCACCTGAGTCAATCTGCATTCCCCAATACTCTCAACCCATCTTGTCCTCAGGTTCAACCTCGACAGGTATTTAGTAAATCACCCTAGCTAGCACAAGCTCTATATTCAACTTAAATACAAGAATGAGCCGATTACCATTTTAACTTCTGCTTGGTGGGAAGTGTTGGTGGCACTGTGTGTCTGTCACCTGTACTGCCTCATCCTAACTGGCTGCTTGAATCTGCCATGTAGTCGTTAGCTCAACAGTCATGTGCATGCTCTCCTGTAGGTTCAAGTGTGTTTGTGTAGCAGTAATTCAATGAATACGTGTTTTCATGATCCTTAGTTATTAAAGGTGAACTAGTCTTGATTCTTGGCCCCAGACTGCCTTTGTAGAGCGTGGTGCTCTTTCTTGGTGGACACAAAGCCAGAGGACTGCATTGCTCCAGTCTATAGCTAACGTAACATACACTGAATAAATAGACTAGGGCTCTTTTCTTCATTGTCACAAAAGGCCAGCCACTCCACTGGGGTCCCCACTCCCCTTTTACATAGTGATAAGATGCATTATCCTTTGAACCTTTCTTTTCAGCCAGCCAGGAGAAAGGAAAGAGTGAGAGAGGAGGAGGGAAGAGAGAGAGAGAGAGAGAGAGAGATTTCTCCTTCCCTGGAGTGAGACTGTGTGGAGGGGTTTTGTGTGAGCGGTGAAGAGGTCCTTAACCTTCTATCAGATAGAGCCATAGAGTTGTGCTCTGCCTGAATGGCTGCATTGAAGAGCCCTGAAGCAGAGGAGAAACGCCACATCACTGCTGAACTTGTGTCCTGCGTTGAATAAGCTGCCTGACACCTGTCCTCCCACTGCAGTGTCATAATAACAGACAGACACACGGCTATCTTAACATCACTGAACGTGGGAAGCCTATAATACACTACGTTGATGGCCTATAGGCCTCTTCATTTTACAAGGCTATGCTAGTATTTCCACTAGGCGTTTGTATCTAAGCAATAAGGCACAAGAGGCAGTGCTGTGTCATGAATACAGTCACAGGTAAATGGCATTGACTTTTGGTCATGTTGCTACAGACGCGACCCAGTCGTTAATTATTTTTGCATAGTTGCTCAGTCCCCTCCTGTACTCCCTGTTCACCCACGACTGCATGGCCAGGCATGACTCCAACACCATCATTAAGTTTACAGACGACACAACAGTGGTAGGCCTGATCACCGACAACGACGAGACAGTCTATAGGGAGGAAGACAGAGACCTGGCCGGGTGGTGCCAGAATAACAACCTATACCTCAACGTAACCAAGACTAAGGAGATGATTATGGACTACAGGAAAAGGAGGACCGAGCACACCCCCATTCTCATCGACGGGGCTGTAGTGGAGTAGGTTGAGAGCTTCAAGTTCCTTGGTGTCCACATCAAAACAAACTAGAATGGTCCAAACACACCAGACAGTCGTGAGGAGGGCACGACAAAGCCTATTCCCCTCAGGAAACCAAAAAGATTTGGCATGGGTCCTGAGATCCTCAAAAGGTTCTACAGCTGCAACATCGAGAGCATCCTGACTGGTTGCATCACTGCTTGGTACGGCAACTGCTCGGCCTCTGACCGCAAGGCACTACAGCGGGTAGTGCGTACGGCCCCGGCGGAAGGCCCTAAAAATTGTCTAAGACCGCAGCCACCCCATTCATAGACTGTTCTCTCTTACTGCATGGCAAGCAATACCGGAGTGCCAAGTCTAGGACAAAAAGGCTTGTCAACAGTTTTTACCCCAAGCCATAAGACTCTTGAACAGGTAATCAAATGGCTACCCGGACTATTTGCATTGTGCCCCCCCCCCCCCCCCCCCAAACCCCTCTTTTTTACGCTGCTGCTACTCTCTGTTTATCATATATGCATAGTCACTTTAACTATACATTCATGTACATACTACCTCAATTGGGCCGACCAACCAGTGCTCCCGCACATTGGCTAACCGGGCTATCTGCATTGTGTCCCACCCACCACCCACCAACCCCTCTTTTACGCTACTGCTACTCTCTGTTCATCATATATGCATAGTCACTTTAACCATATCTATCTACCATATCTACATCTACATCAGCCTGACTAACCAGTGTCTGTATGTAGCCTCACTACTTTTATAGCCTCACTACTGTATATAGCCTGTATTTTTACTGTTGTTTTATTTCTTTACTTATCTATTGTTCACCTAATACCTTTTTTTCACTATTGGTTAGAGCCTGTAAGTAAGCATTTCACGGTAAGGTCTACCTACACCTGTTGTATTCAGCGCACATGACAAATAAACTTTGATTTGATTTAAAACAAAATGGTTGCTAAGCAGGCTGGATAACGTTCTTGTCACTTGCTAGCTAGCTAGCCAACTTCTGCTAACTCAGTCACGTCAAACATTGAACCTGAAATGACAGTACACTAGAGCATTTTCATTTGTTTGAGCATTTTTTCTATCGGCATTTACTTGGATATGTCCATGATAATGACGTTGGTGTGTGATTTTGACTGGCTCAGAAAAAGTTGTCTCATCTGGGCACCGAAATTCAAAAGTGAAACATTGTTCCTGAGGTCGGAAAGGCAGACAGTGAGGCTTATATTAACCCCGCTGTACCAAACTAAATGCTAGGCTGGAAGCAAGGGTAAATAATGTGCTCGTTGAGATAAAGACAAGAGATGATTGGGACTGCTACATGAACATGATACTCTTATGAAAGCGGAGTGATCATTATCAGATGGAACTGTTAGCAGGGATAGGTATGTCTGTGACGGCCAATACAGCACGGCTTGAAATGCTGCTTGTCCAATCAGCATCCAGGATCCAAACAACCAGTTTTATAATAGACATTATAAACCAGGTGGTCTGAGCCCTGAATGCTGATTGGCTGAAAGCCATTATATGTCAGACCGTATACCACGGGTATGACAAAAAAAGTATATTTACTGGTCTAATTACGTTGATGACCAGTTTATAATAGCAATAAGACACCTCAGGGATTTGTGGTATATGGCCAATATACCACGGCTAACGGCTGTATCCGGGCACTCCACTTTGCGTTGTGCTTAAGAACAGCCCTTAGCCATGGTATATTGGCCATATACCACACCTCCTCGGGCCTTATTGTTTAATTCTATCAGCTTCAGGGCACATACTACTATTTACCAGTGTAGGCTGTATATTATTTATAGGAAATGTGTTTTGCAGGGCTGATGTGTTCTTTGAAATTGGATGACTATAGGTGTGAAAAGAGTAAATCCTAGGCAATAATACATGCCAGTTAGTATATGCTTTTATCCAGATCAACTTACAGTCATTCGTGCATACATTTTACATATCGGTGGTCCTGGGAATTGAACCCACTACCTTGGCGTTACAAGCACCAGGCTCTACCAACTGAGCTACAAAAGACCAATGAGATATCATCCAATTGCCTATTTACCAGCTGACAAATACATGAGACCGTGTGAATGGCATACTACAGAGCTAAGCAGGTGGTTTAGGTCAATGTCCATTTGGAGGTGGTCATAGTACAGCAGGCCTAGCATGTGGGTGGTAGAGAGCTGCAGTAGACTAGTGCCTACATCCTGTGGCAGGTTTGCAGCGTGGCAGCAGCAGTGTGGCAGGGCCTGGCAGAGCTCCTCTTTATCAAGTCAGGCAGTTCCATCTGAGCCAGCCCCCTGCTCCTCTCTTCTCATCTCTTCCCTTGCTCCACATGGCCCTCCCCGCATTCCCGCCCTGCCACCCTCCCGCCCCGCCGCGCCTCGCCCCCCCACCCCCACCGGACCACACCACACTGCGCTGCCAAAACCTCCCCAGCACACAGCCTGCTCCGCTCCACACCGCACGTTACCTAGCGACCATAACCGGGGAATGTGTGGTTCTCGTTGCCCTATCTCCCCCTCTGTGATTTTGTACGGTGCTGTTTTTTTCCTCCTCTTCTTTGTGTTGTTCTCTCAACAAGAATCGACAATGAAAATGAGGCTGCCTAAATTCAACGTTGTTTTTACCACTTCTTCTGAATTATAGGGAACAGATTTCTGTCTTCCAATCTGTCGTGAGATGTGTGAGGATAAACATTTGCCGTCTGTCTCTCTGTGTGGCTTTATTGAACGACATGATGAGAGTTGATATCACCATGGATCATGCTGCTACCTGGTGGAGCAGAGGAGGCTGGGGTTGGTTGTTGCAGTGAGGTGTGTCTACCTGGTTGACTCAAACTGTCTATGGTTCCCTGAGGAAGACTGTCCGTTGTCCCACATTGAAGGATACACACTCCTTAACCTCTTTACCCATCTTTGCATCTTTACCACAGTACAGAAGTAATCACCAGTGTATGTCTCTTCCATGTCTCTCCTATCTGACCTTAGACTAATGTCTGTTTTCCTCTTTGGTCTTTCAGGTAGAAGACGCCATGCTCATGTTTGATAAAACTACTAACAGACATAGAGGTAAGTCCACCATCTGTATGTTAACATCCCTTGTGTTTTTCTTTTACGTGTATTCATGGGACAGAAAATAGCAAATTTCTGTGGCATTTTCCCTTGTTAAACAACACTGGGTGATTCATTTCACAAGGTGCCAACCTATTACAGTGCTTATCCAGACACTGGAAAACGTCCTTTAAAAATCAATAGAATGCTATTTAAAAGCTATGGCAGGCTGAGGTGTGCCTGATGTTACAGACGGTGGTGGTGGTGGGTGTCGTGTAGAGACAGGCATGGCTCTTCCTTCTCTCTGGGTGTATGTAGGGGGTTATGGAGCCAGCCGTGGGTGCTGCCTGCCTGTCTGCCTGCCTATAGCACTACCGCTCACTGCGCTGGGAGATAACAGCAGAGATAAGGCCCAGGAGCAGCGCTGTCTTTATCTCTCTCTTATCTGCTCTTTATCTGGGATTAGGGGGAGGTTTCTCTATAAAGCAGAGGACTTTCCAAAGACAGACTGTCTCCATCTCCCTCTCCCTGCAGTACAATTGGACCATCTCCACAGCCAGAAACACTACCAATTGCAGGCTAAAAGACACTAAAAGACCTGATATACAGCTGACAGACAGTCTGTGGTCTATAGTGATGTGCAGCAATGCTGATGTGATGGATAGTATGGTGACTGAAAAAGCCACAGTAGTGCAGCCATTATAAGGGCCAGTTAGCTGCAGCCATTACGTTAGCCGGCTAGACGGCTGCTTGTTAGCACTTCCCTCTTCTCCTCTCCTCTCAGAGAGGAGTGTGTGTCGTCCAGCTGCTGACAGGCATTTCCTCTCCACCTCATATACACACTGAGGCCAGACACTTCCCCTCTGTCTCTCACACTACCCAGCTTTTCTCCAAATAGTCATATCACAAACACGATCTCCTCAGCATTGAAGCAGACCTCTCTGTGAAAGTGTTGCCCAACCACATCAGCAGATGTAGAGCTTTACTCAGATTTTTTTGTGCCTTTCTGTGCGTGTGTTCACACATTTGTGAATGTGTGTGCGTTAGTGATGCTCGGGTTGAGTCATAACCCACAGTCCCCACGGTTATATCCGCTGGACGGGCGTGTTTAGGGTCATGAAATATTTTGTGGATGAAGGGCGGGTGGTTTGAATAAAGCGAGAAAACAATGCATCTTTTTTTTTAAATAAATGTATGATTCTTGTGCAATTCACATCTATAGGCTATATTGAGGATTTTCTTTCATTATTTGTATCTGGTGTTAGGCTAGTGCGTAAACGTAAACTTTAGGGCTGACTATATGCGCACCATATACACGCAAAATGCTTTTGGGAACTTGGGCAGAAAAAGTTAACGCTGATCCACTGTGGAAAAAAGGACAATATCGGAGTTGAATTCAATAAGAGAAAATCTGTGAAATGGAGAATTGACAATAAAGAGAAGGGAGGGCAGTTTGGGAAAGATTGTAAAATAAAAAGTGGTAGAGAGGCTGACAGTGCCGGCTATGATATGTGTGATGATTGTCAGGCGCTATACAAATTCGACAGTCACAAGACGGGGACATCAAATATGGCATGTTAAGGAAACTGTAGCCTACTGTTCAGATGGATTACATTTTTATTGAACTAGGCAAGTCAGTTAAGAACAAATTCTTATTTATAATGACGGACTACTGGGGAAAAGTGGGTTAACTGCCTTGTTCAGGGGCAGAACGACAGATTTTTACCTTGTCAGCTCGGGGATTCAATCCAGCAACCGAAAAATGCTCTAACCACTAAGCTACCTGCCGCCCCAAAATCTGGACACTGACTGTAGGCTAGGTCTACTGTATAACGTCTCACATAGCCTGATAGCCTATTAACTCCTGCAGAATTAAGCATTTCTTGCAGTAAAATGATAGGCCTACACCAAATGTAGCCAACATTTTTACTCTTTTTTTTACCCCTTTTTCTCCTCAAGTTTGTGATTACAATCTTGTCTCATCGCTGCAATTCTCCAACGGGCTCGGGAGAGGCGAAAGTCGAGTCATGCGTCCTCCGAAACATGACCCGCCAAGCCGCGCTTTTTAATACCCGCTCGCTTAATCCGGAAGCCAGCTGCACCAATGTGTCGGAGGAAGCACCGCTCAATGACAGAAGTCAGCCTGTAGGGGTGCTCAGCCTGCCACAAACCCCCCAGGCCAAACCCTCCCCTAACCCGGGCGAGGCTGGGACAATTGTTTGCCGCCCTATGGGACTCCCCGTCACAGCCAGTTGTAACACATCCTGGGCTTGAACACCAGGCTGTAGTGACGCCGCAACACTGCAATGCCTTAGACCGCTGCGCCACTCGGGAGGCCCTTCTTTCAGAATCTTGAGAGAATGAATGCGCGGTTAGGGACCGTCTGTAAAGCTGCTATCTTTATCAGCATCATAAAAGCTGATAGTATTTCAGCCACATAAAATATGCGTCCAAACCGAACTGAGAGATGGAAGAGAAAACTTTGCCAATACCTTATGCTGGGGACAATAAAAGGCCACTCTAAAATGTGCAGTTTTGTCACACAACACAATTCCACAGATGCCTCAAGTTTTGAGGGAGCGTGCAATTGGCATGTTGACTGTAGGAATGTCCAACAGTGCCGCATCCAACGTCATTTTAAAGAATTTGTCAGTACATCCAACCGGCCTGACAACCGCGCCAGCCCAGGATGTGTCACCACGCCAGCCCAGGACCTCCACGTACGGCTTCTTCACCTGCGGGTTCGTCTGAAGATGGGAAGGGGGGGTGCTCAGGAGTATTTGTGTCTGTAATAAAGCTCTTTTGTGGGGAAAAACTCATTCTGATTTGCTGGGCCTGGCTCCCCCAGTGGGTGGACCTGGCTCCCACCCATGGCCGCAACCCTGCCCAGACATGTGAAATCCATAGATTAGGGCCTAATGGATTTATTTAAATTACCTGATTTCCTTTTTGAACTGTAACTCAGTAAACTCTTTGAAATTGTTGCATGTTGCGTTTATATTTTTGTTCAGTATATAAGCAGAAACATATTTAAATTAGGCTTTAAAAAATCCTGCACCCCTTTCAAAAAATTGTTCTGCCGTCTCTGACTGTACAGCGCATTTTCTATATTTGCCGGTTAGGGTCAGATGCAGGTGTTAGATTTTCACTTTATCACATATAGTTTGGCGGTTGCGGATGGGTTATTAGCAATTGACGGTGAGTGCGGGTGAACAAACAGCTGACCCGGGCATCACTAGCGTGCGTGTTCATGCATGTATGCGAGTGTGTGTGTGTATGTGTCTGTGCGTAAACGTGTGTGTGTGTGCTGCCTGCTGTCAGTGTGTCTGGTAAAGCGTCTCTCTGTGAGCAGTATCTGAACTAGTGGAAGTGCTATATGAGTTTGAGTGAATCGTGATGTGAAGTGACAGAACCCAGTGTGAGGTCTGCTTTGAGACGACGAGTTGCTGCTTTTCCCTCATCTCTCTCTGACTGCACTGCTGCTCTGTCAGTGTGTGTCTGTGAAGAGGGTAGGGATGGGAGCTGAGCGGAGAGGACTGTATCAGTGTATTAGGTGTTTGCCTTTGGGCTGCCAAATGCCCTTCAAATGAAGACAATGATGGATAAGCACCCGGCCTGGCCATTTTTCTGATTCAGACCTAACAATAGTGAGAGACAGATGAAAGTCTTCCTTTGTCTTACTAGCATTTTAGTATATACTGTTATTCCTCTGGTTGGGGATTTTTCAGTTTCTCAACACATGACTCAAATTTGTGTACTCCTGTCAGTAACTTGACAGATAGAGAGACTTCATTGTGTGTATATGGCAAATGGAGAGAATACAGTTTTTCATGGTGGCTCTGAACAGAAAATGTACAGTGATATGAGGGCGATGTGTGAAGACATATTGTTCCTCGTCCTCTATATTAAGAGAGGTCGTGAGACAGGACGTATCTGGTCAAGGTATCTGCGGTGTTCCTTTGACTCTCCTGTCGTGATGGTTCCTCTGTGTGCCTTACACAGACAGGTGTGTGTGTGTGTGTGTGTGTGTGTGTGTGTGTGTGTGTGTGTGTGTGTGTGTGTGTGTGTGTGTGGTGAAGATGTGCTTTCTAATCCTCTCTCTGCGCCGCTCTTCACACTCATTTGGAGTATTCAGCAGTGTCCTTCAGACGCCACCCCTAAGGTGACTGCTGCTGAAACGACTGCTAAAACACATTTCTTTACCCCCTCGCTCCCTCCTCCCTCCCTTCTCTCTCTCTCTCTCTCTCTCCTCTCTTCTCTCTCTCTCCTCTCTCTCTCTCTTCTCTCTCCTCTCTCTCTCTCTCTCTCCTCTCCCCCTCTCTCTTTCTTTCTCTTTCCTTCTTTCTCTCTCCTCTCTCCTCTCTTCTCTCTCTCTCTCTCTCTCTTCTCTTCTCTCTCTCTCTCTCTCTCTCTCCCCCTCTCTCTTCTTTCTCTCTTCCTTCTTTCCTCTCTCCTCTCTCTCTCTTCTTCTCTCTCTTCTCTCGTCTTCCTTCTCTCTCTCCTCTCTCTCTCTCTCTCTCTCCTCCTCTCTCTCTATCTCTCTCTCTCCCTCTCTCTCTCTCTCTCTCCCTCTCTCTCTCTCTCTCTCTCTCTCTCTTCTCTCTCTCTCTCTCTCTTCTCTCTCTCTCTCTCTCTCTCTCTCTTCCCCCTCCTCTCTTTCTTTCCTTCCTTCTTCTCTCCCTTCTTCTCTCTCTCTCTCTCTCTCTCTCTTCTCTCTCCCTCTCTCCCTCTCTCTCTCTCTCTCTCTCTCTCCCTCTCTCCCTCTCTCTCCTCCTGTTAGAGGACACTCGCTGCAAGTGAAGCTCCTGACAAAGGCGAGTGCTGCACACCATCTCCCTGGCATTTAAAGGAAAAAAATAAGGGTGATTGTGTTGGGAATTTCAATGTTTCTGGCAAGCGGCATGTGCTGTCCAGAGGTTCACACCGGAGTTGAGCCATTGTTACTGCCAACCTTGCAGCACCCCCCCCCCCCCCCCCCCCCCCCACCCCCCCACCCCCCCCCCCCCCTTCTACCAACGTCACCTTTTCTCCCACCTCCCCATTCTCTCTGCTCCTCCCTCCCTCAAATCAAATACAATTGTACTGGTCGCATACACATATTTAGCAGGTGTAGTGAAATGCTTGTGTTCCTAGCTCCAACAGTGCTGTTATATCTTACAATACACAGCAATACACACAAATCTAAAAAGTAAAAGAATGGAATTAAGAGGTATAGAAATATTAGGACAAGCAATGCCGGAGTCCGGAGCATAAATATATATACATATGTGATGGGATTTATCGACAATATGAACAGAATATGTAGTATATCTGAAGAATAGTACAGTACCAGTCAAAGTTTGGACACACCTACTCATTCAAGGGTTTTTCTTTATTTTTACTATTTTCTACATTGTAGAATAATAGTGAAGACATCAAAGTATGAAATAACACATATGGAATCATCAAAAATGTTTTAAACAAATACAAATATATTTTTGATTTTAGATTCTTCAAAGTAGCCACCCTTTGCCTTAGCTTTGCACACTCTTGGCATTCTCTCAACCAGCTTCACCTGGAATGCTTTCTTGAAGGAGTCTTGAAGGAGTTCCCACATATGCTTAGCACTTGTTGGCTGCTTTTCCTTCACTCTGCGGTCCAACTCATCTCAAACCATCTCAATTGTCCATTGCACATGTTTCTTGGCCCAAGCATGTCTCTTCTTCTTTTTGGTGTTGTTTAGTAGTGGTTTCTTTGCATCAATTCGACCATGAAGGCCTGATTCATGCTGTCTCCTCTGAACAGTTGATGTTGAGATGTGTCTATTACTCCGTGAAGCATTTATTTGGGCTGCAATTTCTGAGGCTGGTAACTCTAATGAACTTATCCTCTGCAGCAGAGGTAACAATGGGTCTTTCCTGTTGCGCTCCTCATGAGAGACAGTTTCATCATAGCGCTTGATGGTCTTTGCGAAGGCTGTTGAAGAAATCTTCAAAGTTCTGTTCTTGCCATAATATGGACTTGGTCTTTTACCGAATAGGGCTATCTTCTGTATACCACCCATACCTTGTCACAACACCCTCTGGAGAGCCCTGCGTTTGCGGACAATGCAGTTGTCGTACCAGGCGGTGGTGCATCTGTAAAAGTTTGTGAGGGTCTTAGGGGTCAAGCCGATTTTCTTCAACCTCTGTGTGGGTGGATCATTTCAGATTGTCAGTAATGTGTAAGCAGAGGAACTTTACGCTTTTCACCTTCTGCACTGCGGCCCCGTCGATGTGGACAGGGCGGGGTTCAGACAATAATCCCCGAGCTTAATGATGAGTTTGGAGGGTACTGTGATGTTGAAGGCTGAGCTGTAGTCAATGAACAGCATTTTTACATACGTAGGTATTCCTCTTGTCCAGATGGGATAGGGCAGTACGATGGCGATTGAGTCATCCGTGCATCTATTGGGGCGGTATGCAAATTGCAGTGGGTCTAGGGTGTCGGGTAATGGGGAGGTGATATGATCCTTAAATACCCTCTCAAAGCACTTCATGATGAAAGAAGTGAGTGCTATGGGGCGATAGTCATTTAGCTCAGTTATCTTCACTTTCTTGGGTACAGGAACAATGGCGGACATCTTGAAGCAAGTAGTGACAACAGACTGTTATAGGGAGGGATTGAATATGTCCGTAAAGACTCCAGCCAGCTGGTCTGTGCATGCTCTGAGGACGCGGCTAGAATGAGAGCTCACAGTCCACGGGAGTGGTGGTGGCCCGCGTCGGCGGCACTTTGTTTTTCTTGAAGTGGGCGAAGAAAGGATTTAGCTTGTACGGGATCAAGACAACGGTGTCCGCGACGTGGCTGGTTTTCCCTTTATAATCCGTGATTGTCTGGCATCCCTGCCACATACGTCTCATGTCTGCGGCGTTGAATTGCGACTCCACTTTGTCTCTGTACTGACGTTTTTGCCTGTTTGCTTTCAGTTTTGCGTGAATGCTGCCATCTATCCACGTTTTTTGGTTTGGATAGGTTTTAGTTGTCACAATGGGAACAACATCCGCTATACACTTCCTAATGAACTCAGTCATCGTGTCAGTGTATACGTCAATGTTATTCCCAGAGGCGAACCGGAACATATCTCGGTCCGTGTAATCAAAACAATCTTGAAGCATCGATTCTGATTGGTCAGACCAGCGTTGAACAGTCCTTACCACGGGTACTTCCTGTTTGAGTGTCTGTCTATAGGAAGGGAGGAGCAGGATGGAGACATGATTTGATTTGCCGAAGGGAAGGCGGATAGGGCCTTGTAGCCATCCTGGAAGGAAGAGCAGCAATGGTCGAGGGATGTTGATGCGCGAGTGGCGCAGTCAATGTGTTGGTAAAATGTCTGTCGAGTTTTCTTAAGATTTGTCCCCAGCTACAGTAAATGCATCCTCAGGATATGCGGTTTCCAGTTGGTACAAAGTCCAATGAAGTTCCTTGAGAGCCGTCATGGTATCGGCTTGAGGGGGAATATACACGACTGTGACATGACCGAAGAGAATTCTCTTGGGAGGCATTCGAGTTTTAGGTATTCTAGGTTGGGTGAACTAAATAACTTGATTTCCTGTACGTTACCATAATCAGAACATGAGTAGTTAATCATGAAACAAACACTGCCTTCATTTTTACCGGAGAGTTCTTCATTTGTGTCTGCGCGATGTACTGAGAACCCAGCTGGCTGTATGGCCGGGGACAGTATATCAGGACAGAGCCATTATTATGTGAAACAGAGTATGTTACAGTCCCTGATGTCTCTCTGGAAGGAGATCCTCGACCTGGGCTCGTCTACTTTATTGTCCAAGGACTGAACATGAGCGAGTAATATACTCGGAAGCGGTGGATGGTATGCACGCCCCCTGAGTTTGACTAAAGGTCCACTCCGAATACAGTCTCTGGGATACCCTTGGGGGGTACCTACCTACTGCCCTCCCTCTCTGTCCCTCCCTCCCCATCCCTCCTATCCTCCCCATCCCTCCTTCACTCTCAACACTAGCCTCACACTCTGTATACTCACAGTGAAATGTCAGCTCCTTTTTAGCAAGGAGAAAGGAAAACATATAGTACACACACACACACTAGTTATGGCCAGAAAACACGTAGTCAACATGGTGATCGGATATGAACACTAACGCCTTGTCAGTGTGTTGAGTGTTCACAGCAGCGTGGAAGCTGTCACCCACAGCATGTGTGGTGGTGAGAGAGCACGTGCTGTAGACAGGCCTGCTGTGGTTACACACATGTACGCCCTGGGGCTAACATGCCACCCAGTCAGAAAGACCAAGCATCCAGCCAGCCATGGAGCATGGTTTACACCGTAAACCACCAATACTAACCAACTGTTACTGTACCTACCACTTATACCACCAGCAATACTCCAGGAACCTTTTAGAGTTAAAATCATTCTTTCATGTGCCTTCTTGCTCACATCCGCCAACCTGACACATGATCTACAATCTAAACAGTGATTTTACTGTCAAACTAAATTGCCATTGCCAATGAGAGTGTGGGGGAGGTGAGACCAATTGTGGGGGGTGGAGATAGTGATGAGTTGTGAAAGATAACTTTTGATTGACTGGCAGCTGCTGATATCATGGTATCAACTAAACCGGTTGAAGTCGGCTGTAAAAGTTGAAGTGATGGAATCCAATGCTCTTCCACACGGATAGTTTAATCCTCCATTAAGGATAGCTAAGACAATGCTATGGATTGCTCTTCGATTCCGTCACCCAGTACACTACAAATTCTGTGGTACGCACTTATGTCGATCATGAAACCAAATCCACAACAACCAGTTAAAGCGGCTACAGTGTAATTGTCATCCACCGGAGGTCCCAGTGAGCCTAATTGGACACCTTTTTCATTTGCTTCTGCTTAATAACAGATGAGTAGGATGATGATGAAACCCATTGAAATTACACATTATATTCCTTAACAATGGTCTGTAACCAGACGGCATCCATTTAACCGCTTTAACAAATACTGTGTAATGATTACAGGTTAAATTAGTGTTTTTTTTGAATGATGCAAGTATTAGTCATTTCTGGCAGCATGAGCAGAACTAAGAGGTTGAATAATGCTGAAGGTAAAAGTCTCATTTGGACAGAGACAGAGACAGAGACAGAGACAGAGAGCGAGACAGAGAGAAGAGAGAGAGAAGAGAGAGAGGAGAGAGAGAGAGAGAAGAGAGAGGAGAGAGAGAGAGAAGAGAGAGAGAGAGAGAGAGGATCGATTGGCGCGCAGAAGCAGCACGATTAGGTTTTCTTTGGGCTGAAAAGGCCTGGTTTGTTCCTGGAACATGAACAGAAGGCTGTATTGTGTGTGTCTGTAATTTGCTTACCTGTATCGGCAGCCCAGGGACGAATCTCAGCTCCAGCCTCTCGGTTGGCACCAAGGAGTCAATGTCACACTGCGCCAGTCTCACCTCGCTTCCAAACAACCAGGCACGGGTCTGTGCAATGCTGTGTGTGTTTGCTTCTGTCTATGTGTCGCGGGATATGTCTGTGTGACTTATGAAGATCCGTACTGTTAGTGTATATACAGTACCAGTCAAAAGTTGGATGCACCTCATTCAAGGGGTTTCTTTATTTTTACTATTTTCTACATTGTAGAATACTAGTGAAGACATCAACACTATGAAATAAAAAGAAGTATTAAACAAATCCAAATATATTTTATATTTCAGATTAGACACCCTTTGCCTTAATGACAGCTTTGCACACTCTTGGCATTCTCTCAACCAGCTTCATGAGGTAGTCACACGGAATGCATTTCAATTAACAGGTGTGCCTAGTTCAAAGTGAATTTGTCAAATGTATTTCCTTCTTAATGCATTTGAGCCAATCAGTTGTGTTGTGACAAGGTAGGGGTGGTATACAGAAGATAGCCCTACTTGGTAAAAGACCAAGTCCATATTATGTCAAGAACAGCTCAAAAAAGCAAACAGAAACAACAGTACATCATTACTTTAAGACATGAAGGTCAGTCAATATGGAAACTTCAAGAATTTAGAAAGTTTCTTCAAGTTCAGTCGCAAAAACAATCAAGAGCTATGATGAAACTGGCTCTCCTGGGAATGGAAGACCCAGAGTTACCTCTGCTGCAGAGGATACGTTCATTAGAGTTATCAACCTCAGAAATTGCAGCCCAAAAAAATGCTTCACGGAGTTCAAGTAACGGACACATCTCAACATCAACTGTTCAGAGGAGACTACGTGAATCAGGTCTTAATGGCGAATTGCTGCAAAGAAACCACTACTAAAGGCCACCAATAATAAGAAGAGACTTGCGTGGGCCAAGAAACACGAGCAATGGACATTAGATTGGTGGAAATCTGTCCTTTGGGTTGATGAGTCCAAATTTGAGATTTTTGGTTCCATCCACCGTGTCTTTGTGAGATGCAGAGTAGGTGAACGGATGATCTCCGTATGTGTGGTTCCCAACGTGAAACATGGAGGAGGTGTGATGGTGTGGGGGTGCTTTGCTGGTCACACTGTCGGTTATTTATTTAGGCACACTTAACCAGCATGGCTTCCACAGAATTCTGCAGCGAAATGCCATCCCATCTGGTTTGCGCTTAGTGGGACTATCATTTGTTTTCAACAGGACAATGACCCAAAACACACCTGCAGGCTGTGTAAGGGCTATTTGACCAAGAAGGAGAGTGATGGTGCTGCATCAGATGACCTGGCCTCCACAATCACCCGACCTCAACCCAATTGAGATGCTTTGGGATGAGTTGGACCGCAGAGTGCAGGAAAAGCAGCCAACAAGAGCTCAGCATATGTGGGAACTCCTTCAAGACTGTTGGAAAAGCATTCCAGGTGAAGCTGGTTGAGAGAATGCCAAGAGTGTTCAAAGCACTCATCAAGGCAAAGGGTGGTTACTTTGAAGAATCTCAAATATATTTGTCTTTTGGTTACTACATGATTCCATATGTGTTATTTCATAGTTTTTATGTCTTCACTATTATTCTACAATGTAGAAAATAGTTAAAATGAAGAAAAAACTCTTGAATGAGTAGGCGTGTCCAAACTTTTGACTGGTGCTGTAAGTGCTATGTCTATATGCACAGCCGTGTATGTGTGAGTGAACATGTGTATGTACAGTGCAGCATATGTTTACCTCTTGTAGCTAGAAAGTGGAAGTTATTTCTCTTGAAATGGATTGTTATGGCATTAAATACACAGTAAAGACTCAAACAATGGATGGAATATAATCAGGTGTCATAGTGTTCCGGCCATCTGGCTAAACTCCTCTCCATTATTTATTTCTCCATTGTTCATATTGAGATAATCACTGTCTCGTTGGACGATGAGAACAGCCTATAAGTGCAACCATTAGGCCTCTGTCCTCTCGTTATATAACATTCATTATTTTAAACAAAATCTCCCTTTACTTCTGCACACTCTCACCCTGGAGGCTGGGCCATGCAGGCTGCAGCCACCGCTCCCTCCCTCCCTCCCTGAGAGAGAGGCCCTCACCTGTGACGTCACACAGCCACATAAACAACTAGCAGTGGGGGATTAAAGATGGCCGTCGGAGTGGAGCCTAGCGCGGGGTGTCTGTCTGCTGGAGAGGGATTGCAGGCCCGGGGAGCATAGGAGGAAAGGAGAGGAAGGAGAGCAGAGAGACGGAGTGAGAGAGCGGCTCTGTGGGACGCCTCCTCCTGCTGGTTGGTTCCTCTGGCTGGGAGCAGCAGCCGGTGGCTTCAAAAGAGCGGCAGGCAGTCGAGGCCTCCGCTTCCAGCAATTAGAGATCACTCCAGCGGATGCCTCCCGGCCTGGCCCTCAAATCCTTCCAAAATACCCTATGATTATTACTCCACGACACAGATCATTTACCAAATGAATCCTGCACGGCTGAGAGAGAACATCCTAGTATTCTTTATATTTTGTGTCCGAGTTTTGATGAGGCTTCTCTTTGTTCCGACAAGTTAAGAGGGGATTTAGGAGACAGAGGGACCGTTTGAGTCTTAAAGATGGCGTAACTTCAGACACTCGCTTTGATATGTCAGCCAAGACGAGCGGTTGAAAAGGAAATGATCCCTTTCATTTCTTACCCAAACACTCATATATATTGGCTCTACTCGGAGCACCGCATGTGCAGCTGGGTTGTTGTTATTTGTGTGAACTGAACTATCATATCTACAGCACATTTTGTAGACCCTTGATATTGGATACAGCCCTTTACTCTGTGTAATGGCACATTTCCTACACAACCCATTTCAAACTCCAGTATTATAGTCCCACACTCAGTCGGGATGTTGACAGTGTGTGGAGGTCCTCTGTGGCCAATGACAATCTGCTAGAGAGAACAGAGAAAACAGGATGGATCTGGCTGGGAGCCCTGGGGGCGAACACCTGACACAATCCCACAGCAAATGTTATTAGATGTTCTCTAAATTTCCCCATCGCATCGTTTGAAGAGTTCCAACACCATCAACATTAGCTAGGTAAATTCTCTGCAGTATTTTCTCCCCGTGACTAACCTGATATTAGCCATTAGTGGGAATGGCATCTAAATGGCACACCTAATCATATGCATTACCCCCTCCTCCACCTGAGGGCTCGTCTCCCTGGCCTAATCACGTTGACAAAGGAAATGATGTGTTCAGTCACTCTTAATCACTGCTAGAGCTCATCCCCGCTCAGCCCCAGCCGGGGGAGTGGGCCTGCCTGTCGCTGAGCAGAGCAGAGCTGTGGAGAGGCGACCTAGCTCACGCATCCCCTTTGCCCGCCCGCTCGCCAGTGTTTACTGACCACTGGGAACAGACGTCAATTCAACATCTATTCCACGTTGGTTCAACATAATTTCATTGAAATTACATGGAACAACGTCGATTCAACCAGTGTGTGTTTAATGTGACTCATCCTGTGTCTGACTATGACTCCCATCCAGACTGAGACTCACTCACCCAGGCCATCTTACCCTCTCTACCCTCTCTACCCTCTCTTACCCTCTCTACCCTCTATTACCCTCTCTGCCCTCTCTTACCCTCTCTAACCTCTCTTACCCTCTCTACCCTCTCTACCATCTCTTACCCTCTCTACCCTCTTAACCGCTCTCTACCCTCTCTTACCCTCTTCAACCCTCTTACTAACCCTCTCTACCCCTCTCTACCTCTTCTACCCTCTCTTACCCTCTCTACCCTCTCTTACCCTCTCTACCCTCTCTACCCTCTCTTACCCTCTCTACCCACTCTTACCCTCTCTACCATCTCTACCCTCTCTAGTTAGTTTGCTGGTCATCACAGTCTCTAACAGTTCAGTGTTCTTATGACTGTGGTTTTAGCCTGAAGATGACCAGATGGCTGACTGAGCATCTACAGTGCTGGTCTCGCACGGACACTGGATGCTGGATGGGGTCAGGCATCTCTGGGTAAAAAAGATTGAGGAAGAAAGCAGTGCCTGAGGCACTTCCCTATCCTAATCTCTCACCAGGGGTGAAGCGTGTTGCCATTTAAAACATCAGTTAGTCACACTGGCTGTCTACATCGCAGCTCACCTCTGGAGAAGCATTAAGGACAGCCCACAAACACCATGTAGAAGTTAACATTTCTCTCTGTTTGCAGGTGTAAAGTTTGTGTGTGTGCGTGTGCGTGTGCGTGTGCGTGTGTGTGTGTGTGTGCGCTCGCGGGTGCATGTGCCTGTGTGAAAAGGATATTTCAGTTTTTTGATGTGTGGCATTTTCTGGTTCACTGTGTGTGTTTGTCTCTTGAGCGAGTCAACATTACATTTTCCTCTGTATCCCTGCTCCTCTATTAAAAGCAGAGATGGATTTATTTAAAAGAAAATAAGCAAACAGCCGTGCCTCGGCTGCCATGGCGGAAGAGTCTCTTCAGGAAATGAAAATACCAGCTCGGGATTGTCATCATATTGCGAGTTAGGTAACCTCTGACCTTTTAATACCCGGGAGCTCTTCTATCGGTGACCCGGCGGATGCTCTTAGAAAGTGAAACCACCGGGGAGGGTTCACACTGCTCACATCATCATTCTGAGAACACCTAATAGTGGTTTTACTGAGGTTAAAGTCCCTCTTGGGGAGATTGAGACCAGTGGCCAGGAATTCTGAGTCTACATCCACTCTGTATGGATGTGTCCACTACCTCCACATATACTGTAGCTACCAGTGTACATATATAGGGGGATGTGAATAAGACAAGCTTGACTGGTATATACTACTGTACAATAAATACATGCAGTGTGTTCATGTTCACAGTGCATCAAGGTCTACCAACAGTATATCAATGGTTGTAAAGATATTTCCTTAAAGGTAATATATTTACATGAATATTTCCTAGAATATTTTCAGGATATGCTCTACATAGCTTGCTACACGTTACCTTGACCATCATTTTCCGGTCTTGAGGCGAAGCGATGCGGTGCCTAGTGAGCCCAGTGTAGGACGGTGTGAGCAGAGCTGTGTGTGAGCTGGAAGCCCCTAAGAGTTCTCTGCTCTGTAGGTAATGGAGCTGGACTGGATCAACACACAGCAGGATGAAGGAGAGAGAGCCCCCTCGGTCGGTTCCCTCAATCTGCATTGTTGCATTTAATTATACCATGGTCTGTACCTGCCTGCGCTGTGCTGGGCTGCGAGCACCGTTTACAGCTGAGCACAGCACATGGGGGAATGCCTAAGTGTGCACTGTAAGTAGATTGTGTCGCTCTTTGTCTTCCTAACTTGTTTTTAAAACCTGCTCGCTGGGTCTCTGTTGGATAGAAGTGGGTCCTAGACAGGGAAATATGCAGGCGTTTTTACACCACTCTCAACAACAATGATGCGCCGCATTAATTACCCGCTAGCGCTTCAGAAAGCAGGGATGAGATTAGATATAGGTTTATGGTTGGACACGCTGAAACATAGGTGTATGTACACACACCCACAAATACACCCACAAATACACACACACACACACACACACACACACACACACACACACACACAGCACACAACACACACACACACACACACACACACACACACACACACACACACACCAAATCAAAGTAACACGGTAATCACCTTTAGACGTCTCTCTCTGTTATGTCCTAGCTAGCCTATTAGAGATGAGAGTAAACAGGGGATGTGTGTGTTTAGTCAGTGCAGGGCTGTTTTCTGGCAGCTTCTTGGAGGGAGCCTGAGTGGTAAATATATAATACATAGAACATCATTAGGATCTGAAGATTGCCAACAGCTGTGGAGAGCAACTCTCTCTCTGCAAGGGAAATATTGTAATTTCTCTGACCTGTGTTCTTTTTAAAAGGCCACATTTCTCTTCTCTTCCCAGTTAGGTAAGGGTCATTTTCTTCAGAACTAACTGTCTGTTTCTGTATGGAATAAGTACTATTTTTGCTAGCTAGTCCAAATGTTCAGTGAACCCTAGGTCACATCACTGGAAGACTTCAGATGGCAGCTACCTTAGATGTATTTCTTTAGTCTATTTCATTCCCTTAATTTTGTCCCATAGATTTCAGTACATGTTTCCACAATTTAAAGACCTGTCCACTCACATCCCTGGCGACACCATTGTAATACTCTCTCTCAGACAAACAATGTGAGTGCTGTGGAGAACAGGCTGACACTATGGATTTTCTTCCCTCAAAGCTAATCTTGTTGGCAATGTCAAAGAGCGACAGAGATACAGGTACCTGTCTGAATAAAGGAAACACTTGAGTAAACGAAGGATACAAAGTATATTGGAAGCAAGGGAATCCACACGTGTGGTTCCTCATTTAATTGAGAAACTAACATCCCATCATGCTTAGGGTCACGTATAAAATTGCCCAGTTGCCCATTGTTTTGGCTACCATGGCTAAAAGATCTCAGTGACTTTGAAAGAGGGGTCTTAAAGGAGCATAGTGGAGTTTAAATGGTGTGTGTGTGTGTGTGTCTCAGTCACCAGATCTCAACCCAATTGAATACTTATGGGAGGTTCTGGAGCGGCGCCACCATCAACAAAACACCAAATGATGGACTTTCTCGTGGAAGCATGGTGTCGCGTCCCTCCAATAAAGTTCCAGACACTTGTAGAATCTATGACAAGGTGCATTGAAGCTGTTTTGACGGCTCATGGTGGCGCCCTAAGACACTTTATGTTGGTGTTTCCTTTATTTTGGCAGTTACCTGTACATGGGATAAGGCAGTATCGGGCAGCTGATCAAATAGCAGTCAGCTCTGGAGGCTATAATCAGAGGATCACATCCTGTAAACCGCCGCTTTTGATGATGTTTATCTGAAACGGAGCCTCAAACCCTTCCTTCCATCCTTCATTATCCCGGAGCCTTTAATGTATCAGCTCCTGTTAAAGCGACATCACAGCCACTGCTCCTCACAACTCTTCATGAATTTCTSTCAAGTACAGATGATGTACAACTAAGCTGATTTCTGTCTGCCGTTGTTTGCATTTCTCCCATAGTTGCTTCTAAGGTCATCACAATCAGCAGCAATGCCACGGCAATCATTTTTTTCACATTTCGCAGGAAGATTGGAGGCTGAATAAAATGTACATTACTTCACCTCAAGCTGAATCCTCTACCGTTAGATTATGGGAAAAGTCCTTCTAACTCTCTATCTCTGTGCCTTGAGATTTTAAATGGCTATGGTGTTTGGTGTTATCCTGGGAATGCCTCAACTCTTAGCCCCCTATCGATCATGCCCAACATTACATTTATTTCACCAACTAAATGCTCTTCCATCTTCCATCTGCCTGCATTGACCTTCCAGATGCTCCGTTGACCAATGCCGCCCCCTTTATCTACTGATTGGCCACCTGCAGGCCCACTGATTGGCCAGTGGCGGTAGCTCCAGCTGATTGGCAGAAGAGGGGGCCAACCCCAGCTGTTGGTGGGAGTCAGCGGGAGCAGCTGCAGTGGCAGGATCAGCTACCTGATGTAAGAGCGCCTTTGAATTAATGATAAAACAGTGGTAATAACCAGCTGTTTTGAGGGCACGTGTCCCCTCCCAGCCCCAGGCCCTCCCTCAGTGCTCAGTGTGCCTGGGAAAGAACTTAACAGGCCCTCCCTCAGTGCTCAGTGTGCCTGGGGAAGAACTTAACAGGCCTCCCTCATGCTCAGTGTGCTTGGGGAAGAACTTAACAGGCCCTCCCTCAGTGCTCAGTGTGCCTGGGAGAACTTAACAGGCCCTCCCTCAGTGCTCAGTGTGCTGGGAAGAACTTAACAGGCCCTCCCTCGTGCTCAGTGTGCCTGGGGAAGAACTTAAACAGGCCCTCCCTCAGTGCTCAGTGTGCCTGGGAAACTTACAGGCTGAGATTGTCATCCTATATTCACAAGGAAGGCCCACTCACCGCTCTCCAGCTCCACCTGGTCCCATTCACCACAGATGTATCCCCAAATGCTCCACCTAGTTGATCCATCTCTCCTGACTCTCTCCCTGTGTCATGTCAGCTGGGAGCCTCTCTAGCAGAGGAGCTGCTGTAAGGGCCACGGTGAACATGGAGGGCTACGGGTTGCAACCACAGAATTCCCTTTCAGCTAGTCAGTGTATCAGAGAGTCGTCTATAACAGCCTGATGACCCTGCTCCCCTTCCACAGGGCTCTGATGGTCAGTGAGGAGTGCTGCTCTCCCATAAAGCAGCCAGTGGGAGAGGGGTCCCATAGGGTGTGTGTGTGTGTGTGTGGTGTGTGTGTGTGTGTGTGTGTGTGTGTGTGTGTGTTGTGTGTGTGTGTGTGTGTGTGTGTGTGTGTGTGTGTGTGGTGTGTGTGTGTGTGTGGTGTGTGTGTGTGTGTGTGTGTGTGTGTGTGTGCGTGGTGTGTTTGTGGTCTGTAATTTATTTATTTTTTAATTTTTCACCTTTATTTAACCAGTAGGTTCAGATTGAGCACGACTTCTCATTTACAACTGCGACCTGGCCAAGATAAAGCAAAGCAGTTTTACAAAAATAACAACACAGAGTTGCACATGGGATAAACAAACGTACAGTCAATAATACAATATAAAAATCTATATACAGTGTGTGCAAATGTTGTAGGATTAGGGAGGTAAGACAATAAATAGGCCATAGTGGCAAAATAATTACAATTTAGCATTAACACTGGAGTGATAGATGTGCAGATGATGATGTGCAAGTAGGGATCCTAGGGTGCAAAAGAGCAAAAATAAATAACAATATGGGGATGAGGTAGGTAGTTGTGTGGGCTATTTACAGATGGGCTATGTACAGGTGCAGTGATCTGTGAGCTGCTCTGACAGCTGGTGCTTAAAGCTAGTGAGGGAGATATGAGTCTCCAGCTTCAGTGATTTTTGCAATTATTTCCAGTCATTAGCAGCAGAGAACTGGAAGGAAAGGCGACCAAAGTAAGTGTTGGCTTTGGGGATGAGCAGTGAAATATACCTGCTGGAGCGCGTGCTACGGGTGGATGTTGCTATGGTGACCAGTGAGCTGAGATAAGGCGGGGTGAATGGGCAGAGAGGGTGAGTTAGGTACGCACAGGACCTGAGTTCGAGGCTGGGGCCGACAGATAAACAAAAAGAGGTACCGCGTTAGTGAACGGTCCAGCAGGCATCAGCTGTGTAGCCGAGTGATCATAGGGTCCAATGAGCAGCAATAGGTGAGTCAGGGAGCCGTTCGGTAGTCGCTACTACGCTAGACGAGCGGGAGACAACTGCGTTCAGAAAGCTAGCGGGCCGGGTCTAGCAGATGGGTCTTCGGCAACATCGCAACGGAAAGGCCAGTTGAAACCACATCGGACGATTACGTCGGCAGACCAGTTGTGATGGATCGGCGGGGCTCCGTGTCGACAATATAGGGGCCAGGCCAATTGGCAAAAGAGGTATTGTAGCCCAAGAAGTTAGCTGGTATATGGGCCAGGCTAGCTCAAGGGTAACTGGTGCTTGCTTCGGGACAGAGGCGTTAGCTAACAGTAGCCACTCGATTGCAGCTAGCTAGCTGCGATGATCCGGTGTAATGGTCCAGAGCTTGCGGCAGGAATCCAGTGATGTGGTAGAGAGAAGCAGTCCGATATGCTCTGGGATGATATCGTGCTGTGCAGACTGGCAGGTATTGTCCAAGCTAAAGCTGGCTGGTGTCCAAGCTAAAGGTGAAGACTGCTAGCCGTGGCTAGTTAGCTGACTAGCTCCTGATGGAGGTTCCAGTTATAAGGAATAAAAATTGCAGATCCGTACCACATTGGGTGAGGTGGGTTGCAGAAAAGTATATTTAGTTCATAGATAGAAAGTCAGATTAAAATATATATGAAAAAATAACATTTACACGTGATAAGACACGGGATAAGACAAAGACAAACACACGTCCGACTGCGACGATGCTACGTCATCTTGGAAGGTAATAAGGTGTACCCATCTGAACAAGTTCCACAGACATGTGACTAACAGAATGGAATAATGTGTCCCTGAACAAAGGGGGGTTGGGGTCAAAATCAAAAGTAACAGTGGCCACCAGCTGCATTAACTTCTTATGGCTGCAATCCCGTTAACGGGATGATATGACAACAGCCAGTGAAAGTGCACAGCGCCAAATTCAAACAACAGAAATCTCATAATTAAAATTCCTCTAACATACATGTATCTTATACCATTTTAAAGGTAATCTTGTTGTTAATCCCACCAAAGTCTCCGATTTCAAATAGGCTTTTCAGCGAAAGCACCACAAACAATTATGTTAGATCGCCACCAACTCACAGAAAAATTTGATGATCTTCATCAGATGACACTCATAGGACTTCATGTTACACAATACATATATGTCTTGTTCGATTAAATTCATATTTATATCCAAAAATCTCAGTTTACATTGGCGCCATGTTCAGAAATGCCTCCAAAATATCCGGAGAAATTGCAGAGAGCCACGTCAAATAACAGAAATACTCATCATAAACTTTGATGAAAGATACATGTTTTACATAGAATTAAAGATACACTTGTTCTTAATGCAACCGCTGTGTCAGATTTCAAAAAGCTTTACGGCAAAATATTCAATAATCTGAAAACAGCGTTCAGCCACAAAAGCAAGCCAAATTGTGCAGTCAACAAAACTCATAAAAAGCATTATAAATCTTCACTTTCCTTTGCTGATCTTCGTCGGAATGCACTCCCAGGACTCCCACTTCCACAAGAAATGTTTGTTTTGTTCGGTAATGTCCATCATTTATGTCCAAATAGCTATTTTTGGTAGCGTGTTTGGTAAACAAATCCAACGTCAGGAAGCACGTTCACTAAAAGCTGACGAAATGTCCAAAAGTTCCYTAACAGTCAGTAGAAACATGTCAAACGATGTATTGAATCAATCTTTAGAATGTTTTTAACATAAATCTTGAATAACGTTCCAACCGGAGAATTACATTGACTTCAGATGAGCGATGGAACAGAGCTCCCTCTCATGTGAACGCYCATGGTCAAAGCATGGTCAGGTCATGGCAGACCTGACTAATTCCCCTCTCCTTCTGCCCCCCTTCACAGTAGAGGCATCAGACAAGGTTCTACAGACTGTTGACATCTAGTGGAAGCCGTAGGAAGTGCAAACTCATCCATATCTTGCTGTGATTTCAATAGGATCTTGGTTGAAAATCGACCAGCCTCAGAGTTCCCACTTCCTGTTTGGATTTTTTCTCAGGATTTTGCCTGCCATATGAGTTCTGTTATACTCACAGACATAATTCAAACAGTTTTAGAAAATTCAGAGTGGTTTCTATCCAATACTAATAATAATATGCATATATTAGCAACTATGACTGAGGAGCAGGCAGTTTACTCTGGTCACCTCTGTGCACCTTTCATCCAAGCTACTCAATACTGCCCCTGCAGCCAAAAGAAGTTAAGTCGTGCAGTGCATCTCCTCCTCATGGACTGCACCAGATTTGCCAGTTCTTGCTGTGAGATGTTACCCCACTCTTCCACCAAGGCACCTGCAAGTTCACGGACATTTCTGGGGGGAATGGCCCTAGCCCTCACCCTCCGATCCAACAGGTCCCAGACGTGCTCAATTGGATTGAGATCTGGGCTCTTCGCTGGCCATGGCAGAACACTGACATTCCTGTCTTGCAGGAAATCACGCACAGAACGAGCACTATGGCTGGTGGCATTGTCATGCTGGAGGGTCATGTGTTATGATTTTTATGAATAATGACTAAATGATGTATACATTTAACGTAGAACTATAACTAACAGAATTTTACCCTGTCACTGTATGATTGTGTGAAATTTATTAGAATCATAAATCTATAAATCTGATGTGTGTAGTTTTAGTCAGAAGGACTTTTTGTTCCTTTTTAGTATGTAAGCAGGGTGCAAGTGTGAAACAAATGATGAGAGGAGCTATCGACAGACAAGCTGTACTACTGTGTTCCTTTCACGACATTCTGTCCCCACCCAGGGAGGGGAGAGACCTTGGGCTTGTAGTAGATTGTATAACAGGTGGCAGACAATGTATGAGAAGGAGAAGACTTGTGAACTATATTGTCATTGTCTTAGAGGGACAGTTATGACGAAATGAGAGGTATATAAACCAATGTACATGTAAGGATGGGCAGAGCTCTCGTAAATAAACATGCTGACTATGTAGACTGGCCTCTGTCTGTTTCATTTTAATAAGAACCTTACACATTCTTAGTAACAGACAGAGTACTTTAATTGAAGTTCAGTTTATGAACATTGAGAACAAAATTCTCATGACATCATGTCAGGATGAGCCTGCAGGAAGGGTACCACACGAGGGAGGAGGATGTCTGTAAGGCACAGTGTTGAGATTGCCTGCAATGACAACAAGCTCAGTCCGAGGATGCTGTGACACACCGCCCCAGACCATGACGGACCCTCCACCTCCAAATTGATCCCGCTCCAGAGTACAGGCCTCGGTGTAACGCTCATTCCTTCGATGATAAACGGGAATCCGACAATCACCCCTTGTGAGACAAAACTGCGTCTCGTCAGTGAAGAGCACTTTTTGCCAGTCCTGTCTGGTCCAGCGATGGTGGGTTTGTGCCCATTAGCGACGTTGTTGCCGGTGATGTCTGGTGAGGACCTGCCTTACAACAGGCCTACAAGCCCTCAGTCCAGCCTCTCTCAGCCTATTTCGGACAGTCTGAGCACTGATGGAGGGATAGTGCGTTCCTGGTGTAACTCGGGCAGTTGTTGTTGCCATCCTGTACCTGTCCCGCAGGTGTGATGTTCGGATGTACCGATCCTGTGCAGGTGTTGTTACACGTGGTCTGCCACTGCGAGGACAATCAGCTGTCCGTCCTGTCTCCCTGTAGCGTTGTCTAAGGCGTCTCAGTACGGACATTGCAATTTATTGCCCTGGCCACATCTGCAGTCCTCATGCCTCCTTGCAGCATGCCTAAGGCACGTTCACACAGAAAAGCAGGGAACCTGGGCATCTTTCTTTTGGTGTTTTTCAGAGTCAGTAGAAGGCCTCTTTAGTGTCCTAAGTTTTCATAACTGTGACCTTAATTGCCTACAGTCTGTGAGCTGTTAGTGTCTTAACCACCATTCCGCAGGTGCATGTTCATTAATTGTTCATGGTTCATTGAACAAGCATAGGAAACAGTGTTAAAACCCTTTACAATGAATATCTGTGAAGTTATTTGGATTTTATCGAATTATCCTGAAAGACAGCGTCCTGAAAAAGTTTCTTATTTTGCTGAGTTTATGAACACAGCCCTCTAATGTGCAGATAGGGAAAGAGAGAGGGCATTTTCCGGTTAAGAGCGTTGGGACAGTAACCAAAAGGTCGCTGGTTCGAATCCCTGAGCTGACTAGGTGAAAAATCTTAACCCTAATTGATAGTGGCTGATCCCTGGCTGTGACCCCCTTCTCCGAGGGTTTCTCGGGGTGATAAGCAAAAAAAATCCTGCAATTCACAAGTATATAATACACATTTGTGCATGTGTTAAATAGGACAAATGTATCCTCCTTCCTCTCCTCCTCCTCCTTCCTCTCTTCTTTGTGTGTGCACCTAAAGTAGCCTAGCACTTCTCTCAAATCAAATCAAATTGTATTAGTCACATGTGCCGAATACAACAGGTGTAGACCTTACAGTGAAATGCTTACTTCTAAGCCCTTAACCAACAATGCAGTTTTAAGAAAATACCAACAAAAAAAGTAAGAGATAAGAATAACAAATAATTAAAGAGCAGCAGTAAATAACAATAGTGGGGCTATATACAGGGGGTACCGGTACAGAGTCAGTGTGCGGGGGCACCGGTGTCGAGGTAATTGAGTTAATATGTACATGTAGGTAGAGTTATTAAAGTGACTATGCATAGATGACATCAGAGAGTGGCATTTTTAGCGTGTGTTTGGAATGAGGCCCACATGCTTCCAAGTGTTGAACGTGCTTGTGACACAAGAGACACGGACGGAAGGCACACACCAACACACACGCATGCACACATGCGCACCACACAGGGAGTGCTGCTAAGACAGTGGTTGTGTGTCGAGTGTAGAGGCAGCCCCTGAAGCAAGGCAGAACTACACAGCCCCCATATGAAAGCCTCTCTCACATGAGCTCCCTCCCCAGGCCGCCTGACAGCAGAGCACACTGAACCTCCTTCTCTTCCTCTCTTTCAAAGCCACCTGAACAAACACCCTTTATTCGCTCCATTCTTCCAGCAGACACTTATCAAAAGCAGCCTATGTGATACTGTGGGAGTCCAAACGGCACACCACACCTTTCAAGCACATTGGAGGGAGGAAGAAAAAAAGTGCTGGGAGAAGAGAGAGAGATGAAACACATTTAACCAGTGTTCGAGGTACTACACACAACTATTAATTGATGGCAATACACCACCACTGTTTTTAGGGGCACTGCCTATTAAGTAGGCTTGTAGCATGTGAATGAAGATAGAACAATTGAGATATGAAACGCAATTGTAATACGAGCACACGTGCACACGCATGCATGCACGCGCACACACGCCACATACACACACACCTCCCTCCGCTCTGTCCCTCTCCAGTGCTCAGATGACATTTCATCCTTCATTGAGGTACAATAGAGAGAACACAGGGGTATTAAACATGATATCATCCCACTTGCATGTCTGTGGTGACCTCACTAATAAGTGGCCCTCATGAATATTATGAGATTCCATGTTGGAGGGCCACGAATGGCCGGGCCCCGGCTCCACTCAGCACAAATAAACGGCCCCACCAGAGAGAGAGAGAGAGAAGAGAGAGCGAGAGAGAGAGAGAGAGAAGAGAGAGAGAGAGAGAGAGAGAGAGAGAGAGCGAGAGAGAAGAGAGAGAGAGAGAAAGCGAGAGAGCCAAGTGCCACCACTGAAATACGCGGCCTGATAATGGCTGATAGCACTCAGGGCCTGTTCAATTTCCAAATTCTGATTTATTTTCAATCATTTTCATGTTTTCTTTCCTTCACCAAGCTACAGCAACCATTAAAAACAAGGGAAGGGAGGGAGGTCGAAGCGGTTTGGCAAAGTACGCCCTTGACAGGAAGCAAATAGCATTGAGGAAATCCCACCCTTTATACACCCCTCCTCACCCCACACTAACACACTCAGAACCTGTCAAGCTCAACCAACCGATGAGAAGACGGCGACGGACGGATTCTCTGAGGAGAGACAAGCGCCACGTTCACTCAATTAGCACAGCACCGCCGTTACTACGCCAACAGGAGATGAAATCCTCACTATGATTGGCAACCTGTCAGTCCAGCTGCAGAGGTGGAAAACAACGTAATAGCACCCACAATAATATAAATTGAATAAACAAATAAATAGATGGAACAAAACGGCAGCCCAGGGCTCTGCATTAGAGAGAGAGGCAGGCGTTGAAAAGGGGGCGCATAATGTGAAAGAGTTGCCTGTATGCAACTGCTCGGCCTCCGACAGCAAGGCACTACAAAGGGTAGTGCGTATGGCCCAGCACATCACTGGGGCCAAGGTTCCTACCATCCAGGACCTATATACTAGGTTGGTGTCAGGAAGGCCCTAAAAATTGTCAAAGTATCCAGCCACCCTAGTCAAAGACTGTCTCTCTGCTACCGCACGGCAAGCGGTACCGGAGCGCCAAGTCTAGGTCCAAGAGGCTTCTAAACAGCTTCTACCCCCAAGCCATAAGACTCCTGAACATCTAGTCAAATGGCTACCCAGACTATTTGCATTGCCCCCCCCCCCCCCCTCTCCACTTC
>NC_036863.1:32738122-32739633 GCF_002910315.2 Salvelinus sp. IW2-2015 | reverse complement strand
AGGGAGGGAGGGAGGGGAAGGTAGAGGAGGAGGGAGGGGACAGGGAGGGAGGGGCAGGTAGAGGAGGTGGGAGGAAGAGGGAGGCGGACCACTAATCACCACACCGCTGTACCTGTAGGGGATACAAGGGTTTGTTCAGCTGTCCACCTCCACTCTCCTATTGAGACTGTAGTCTCAACACCTCTCCTTCGGTGTGGAGCTGACAAAATCAGCTGACATTAAACCACCTTGAGGCATTGATCAAAATGGCTAAATGCTGTAGTTAGTAGAGGGTGCAGTACTATATATCTATGATTAAAGATACGATTGGGCTAATATAAGCTAATGTGAGCCCCAAAGTACCCAGGCAGGCAGGAGGAAGCTCTACTCTGCTCTGTCTATAATGAGGAGAGAGAGAGCTACACATACCCTATGGAGCCCTGAGGAGAAGAGAAGAGAGGAAAGGAGAGGAGAAAAGAGGAAAGGAGAGAAGAGGAGAGGAGTGGAGGCACTAGGATGAGTGAAATGAAGCAGTGGCTTGACACCCTTTTAATCTGTTTTGCCTTTAAATGCTTCTCTATTGAGTGCAAGAGCACAAGGTTAATGAGAACAAGTCTCCCAGGTGACAGAGGATGCTACTGAGAGAGGAGATCTCAACCACCAGGAGGGAGGACATAGTGGAGTGGAGAGGGGGGGGAGTGCAAGAGTGGGGGTAGAGGAGGGCATGGAGGTAAAGGCAAGTGGATGAGTCAAGATAAGACTGTGGTGGAGAAAATGAAGAGTGGAGTGCATGAGAGAATGATGCTTTTTAGATTAAAAAAGAGAGAAATATTACATACACCATTTTTATGACGGCCTCCTATTTGCGCCTGGTCTGTATGATATGTCAGTCTGTTGGTATTTGCTCTGTAGACGCCAGTCCTGAGTGGGGATTTATTAAGAGTGCATGAGACAGAAGGGACAGAGGGAGCCGGTTGCATGGTGGCTACTGAGAAAGGAAGGCCAGCAGCCTCTGAGGAGAGGATGGTCAGTCTGACAGAGAGGAGAAGCAGCATTACCTGCTTTTTTTCTCTCTTTCCGCCGTAGGCCATTTCCCTCTCTCCCCTTGACAGATAAACTCTAGGGGGAGAAGGAAGGGGGGAAATGGCCTCTTTCAGCCTTCAGATTTAATTTCAACCCGCTTTTTCTCCAGAGGACAATGCCAGCGGAAGGTCTTATCGGGGCTGAGTCACAGAGGCCCAGAGGCCATGGGCGCCCATCTGCAGCACAAAGCCTGTCACATATAAATGATATTTATATGTGGGAGGGTTGTGTGACAGACAGACGGACAGACAGACAGACATATGGAGGGAGGGGTGCGGGGGTGGACTTGGCTGAAGACCTGCTCTGTGTCTCACTGACACCACAGCGGACAGAGGGCTGGGCCACAACTCAACACACCGCCGTAAACAGGCATAGCAGTAGAGGCTGGGGAAATCACTATAAGCACCCCACTTAAGCACTCCCATCCCTGGAATCAGCTAAATGACGGC
>NC_036863.1:32701781-32736952 GCF_002910315.2 Salvelinus sp. IW2-2015 | reverse complement strand
GAGGGACACAGTCTCTCCCAGCCTCTTTGGAGGGACAGTCTCTCCCAGCCTCTTTGGAGGGACACAGTCTCTCCCAGCCTCTTTGGAGGGACAGTCTCTCCCAGCCTCTTTGGAGGGACACAGTCTCTCCCAGCCTCTTTGGAGGGACACAGTCTCTCCCAGCCTCTTTGGAGGGACACAGTCTCTCCTAACCTCTGTGGAAGGATATGCTCTCTCCCAGCCTCTCTACTGTGCTGCCCCCCAGGTTACCCCTTCGTGACTGCCTCCCTGCCCCCTCCCTGGCAGCCTTCACATTAGCTTGTTTTGGGTTTACGATTTTCTCTCCCATCAGGCCGTGTTGGTCCCTTCCAGTGAGTAATCACCTTCTCAGCGTACGTGAAATTGTCTTCATTGTTTTAGATTCCGGCTCTTTTCACAGTGTCACTTTCAATAAAGGAGAGAATCAAGTTTTAGCTGTCAGGTATATGTAACAAATTCACGTTTTGATATGGAGGAGGGAGAGAGACGGCAGGGGATCTGAGCTATGCCATTCCATTCTCACATAGAAGAATGGAGAGACATCACATATGAGAGAACACATTTTTACACAAATTGGATTCCAAAGTAATAAAATGCATAAAGAAAGTTTTAGGGCATTGACAACAGGCCGTATGGGGAAGATAGATGGAACGTTGAGTAAACGTATTTGTATTCACATTTTTAAATGTCACCTTAATGAGATTTTGCTGATATTTATGTAGGATTACCGAAGCCTTTGCTCTATGTGAAAAAAAATCCCATTACCATCCCTGTATGTGAAAACCAAGTAGGTGTTTTTGATCAAATACTTTACACTGTCGATTTAATATAACAGGCGTCTATAAATCACAATTTATACCAATACAAGTATCTGGCCCATTCTATCTAAATCTCCATTCTATCTCAATTCCATTTGTGAAAGATATTTTTTCTCCCTTGAATTCTTATGAAGCGAATGTTATGATTGTGCATACAGATAAGACAGTCACCAGTGGTGGAATGGAATAGAGACGTGGAATATAGCTACCTAGACAGCTTTTTTTCTCCACAAACGATACCAAGTATTGACCTGATAGCTGGTCCCGGTCTTTTGAAGGGTAGATAGCGAAACAGGAAGACGGGGCAGAAAAAAAGTGTTTGTTGTCAGTGATAAAAATGTCCTGGACTGAGTGACACCACTCTGCTGTAGCCATGGCGACCGAGGCAATCTGAAAGGCGATGGGCTTTGCTAATGAAGGGCCTCATTAACAGGAGTGGAGATGATAAGGGCTCCGGCTTGGCATCCTCTGGGAATGAAAACCGAAGGTCAGGAGGGAGGGAGGGAGGAGAGGGAGGGAGGGAGGAGGGAGGGAGGTCATCTTGGGCTTGCTTTAGTTCGAGGGAGGAGGGAGGAGAGAGAGAGAGAGAGAGAGAGAGAAGAGAGAGAGAGAAGAGGAGAGAGAGAGAGAGAGAGAGAGAGAGAGAAGAGAGAGAGAGAGAAGAGAGAGAGGAGAGAGAGAGAGAGAGAGAAGATGAGAGAGAGAGAGGAAGAGGAGAGGGGTGTGAGAGAGTGGGGGCTGTTCACCTGAGTGTGTCATACAGGGACCCTACCTCATTCCTGGAGATGTGTTTGGGTTCAGAAGGTGGACGTTTTGGGTTTCTGTTCACCTGAGTGTGTAATACAGGGACCCTACCTCATTCCTGGAGATGTGTTTGGGTTCAGAAGGTGGACGTTTTGGGTTTCTGCACAGCTGAATGTCTAAAGACTGTGATAAAATCATGTGGAAAACCCCTGTGCAACATTATCCACAGCCCATAGGGCCACAGCAGGCCCTCAGGGTACGTTACTATACATCTGTAGGCTGTGAAGATCACTGATGTAGTGAAGATGTAATTACACTGGTAAAGATAGTATGTGAGCCTATCTTAGGTGTGTGTGTGTGTTTGGTGGCTGTCTGGACAGTGGAGAGTTGGGTACTGTCATTTAGGTTGAGGTGTTTATCAGCCGGCTGCAGGTGAGGATGCCATGCTGCGCTAGGTAATGGGTTATATCTCTTAGACAGACAGACAGACAGTCCTAATGCACTGGGCTCTCTTTGGGCTTGCTGACCTCTGTAGGCTGTGGGTTTGATGTTCCTCAGGCCCAAATGTAAGGGGCCTTAGATGGTGTAGAGAGAGAACATCAAGGGGGATCAATGTGATAGTAGTACTGTTAAAACAGACCTGGGTTCAAATACTATTTAGACATTTGGAAGTAAGTATTTAGATATGTTTTATTTGAAAAGACAAGTAGTTGGAATGTATTTGGAAATACACTTAGAATGTTTTAGAAAATACTCAAATACACTGACTCAAATAAACTCCCATGCATTTAACCCAGGTATTTGAAAATGGTATTTGAAATAAGTATTTTAAATAGTAGGCTATTTATAGGAAATAATTTGAAAGTACTTCCAATCGAAGTAGTTGATTCGGGCCACATTATTTGAAAATACTCAAATACACAGAAATGTATTTGAACCCAGGTCTGATAAAAACACAGCAAAACATGATATACTCTTTCCCTCACAGATGTGTCACTTACTTTGGTCGCTCTGTACCTTCATCAAAAATATCCTCTCTTGTTTGAGAGCTGAGGCTTGTTTCAGAGCACAGCCAGCTGTTTCTTTGGTTTGGGAGTGTTACGGGCAGACAGAGGCAACTCAGAGGCACTCATTCACCACATACAACTGGATCATACCAACAAATGACAGTTTCCCTTTCTGCTGTCCTCTTGTCTACATCCCCAACTCTCCAAGTACTGACTCCTTCACTTCTTCACTCACTCATTGACTCACTCACTCATTGACTCACTCACTCACCCCCACGGGGGAAAGCATGGTCCTTGCTATCTGAGATCCTTGAACGTCCCTACCCCATTTATGTTGACATTTAAAATGGTTAAGGTAAGGGTTAAGGTTAGGATTAGGGTTATGCCTAGGGTTAGGGTAAGGGTAGGTAGGGGTTAAGGTAAGGTTAGGGTTAGGATAAGGGTAGGGTTTAGGGTAGGGGCATCCCAACGATCCCGGATAGCACTAACCGAGAAGGCAAAGCGTTGTCCGTGTGGCCGTAGAGCAGGCCTGATTGATTGGCCGTCTGTTCAGTCATGGCAGAGGGTCTGTAGCATGTGGGCGAGTTGCTGGAAGGTCAGGAAGGGGCCACGTTATGTCATATTACACACAGAGAGATCTCACACTCACTCACACTGCTGTCTGGTGTGGCACAGCAGAGAAAAGCAGGCCATCTCTCTGCAGTCACTTTACTATTAGTTCTACTGTCTTATATTCAGAGATAACCAAGGGTTTAGATTTTTACTGTAGGCTACCCAGCTAATTGGATTTGGTTGTCAAGAATTAGGTAGGGGGAACTGTGAGTTATAGCAGTGGGTGTGATTATAGCCTGCAATACCAGGGCAAAACACTAGTCATAGGATAAAAATAGACTAAGAGGTGTGCCTGGACATTTTTGGAACTATTGCAGTGTATAATGTGGTGCTAGTGTTACAGGAGGTTGTGGACACAAACACTGCAGGCTTTTGTGATGCTAGTATTACACTGATGTTCAGACAAGAGTGCAGGCTTGAGAGCAGAGCAACACTAATGCTGTCAGTACAGGCGGTCTCAGTTACAAAGGCCAGTATTAAAGCCCATTACCCAGCAGTCAGAGAACAGAGAGACAGGATGAAATCAGGACTCCATTAAGACTGCCTGTCTTGGAGAGAGACAGAGAGAGCAGCACCACAGCCCCACCCAGCTCATCACTGGGTACCTGTTAGTCATGAGTTACCCCCCCCCCCCCCCCCCCKCACKCACCACCCCKCCACATCCACAACACAGAAGCATAACACAATTTCATACACGCTGCTTTATCGAGCAGAAATCATTTGCATTTATTCTCTATTTCCACCCCCCCCCCCCCCCCCCACACACACCACCCCACCACATCCACAACACAGAAGCATAACACAATTTCATACACGCTGCTTTATCGAGCAGAAATCATTTGCATTTATTCTCTATTTCCACTCCAGTAAAATATGTGTGTTACAGTACACTTGTAAATGAGTAACTCAATTACTGCACCGTRTCTAGCGTCCAGTGTCTGTACCAGGCGCTGTACTCTAATTACCATAACCCCAATATAAATACCCCCTTTCTCCATCAAACTAAGGGGGCAGTGTTCAGCTCCAGGAGGCAGTACGTCTATGGGAGAGCTGCTAGATCAGCCAGTGTAGGAGCAGGTTAAAGATAGCCAGCTGTTGTCAATGGGGCCCTCTCTCATTAGAATTCCACTGGCATGTGCCTCGCTCTCTTTAAGGGTCATTAAAGGAAATTGGAGGCAGAATTTGTACAATGGTCTGTTTAACCTCTAGCAGCTTCTGGATGGCTATTGACTTTGGCAGTAGATTTCTGCTAAGGTATGAATCACATGATCCAGATGACAGGCGGTGGCATTTCCAGTGTGAGGGCTGAGATGGACAGATCTCTGACTAAGAGATGTTCTCCTTTGAAATAGGTTTATTTGTTTGTTCGTGCCATTTTCCCTTTTACCCGGGAATGATAACAAATAGCCTATTTGGTTATCAGTGTTTCTGGTGGTAAAGCAGGACTGCAGTGTGTATAGGACCCAACATGATGGGATTCAGGCATGTGAAAGCCAGCCACGCATACATACAGTACTACCACACACCAACACATACGTCTGTGTAGAGTCTGTACTCACACACTACATGTTCATGTTTTTAAATGTATGTCAATTGTAAAGTATTTTGTCTGTAATGTATTTTTCGTTATGTGTTGGACCCCAGTAAGACTAGCTGTTCCCATTGGCGTCGGCTAATGGGGATCCTAATAGATCGAATCAAACATCCATGTCTGAGTCTAGATGTGGCCAGATGATGTCATGTGTAGATGCTTGTATAGGGGTGTTTGTGTAGTTGGAGAGACTGTCGAGGTCATATTACCTGTGGCCCTGTAGACAGTGTGTATCGGCTCCAGGGTGTTAGGAGGACTCTGTTACACCTCCCGACTCTGTGCTCCCTAATAAGTATTGGAGCACTGTGTCGGCCCGGGGCTGGCTGCAGCACCACCCTCATTACAGCCACCTTCATTTGGAGGATTACACGCTACAAGGTAATACAAGGTAATCCGCCCCATGATAAAGGTCACATTTTTGTTTGGGGCTCATCAGCCTGGCTGTCTATAGGACATGTTTTGGAGAGATCAGGAGTCACCCCTACATCCACCTCCCCCACTACCTCATCCTGCTTCTTTTGTGATTGAGAGGATCACACCTAAGGGCACCTGCTCCATCTCTCTCAGCCCTGGAGTGGCTCTCTCTCTGGAGTCAGTGACACTGCAAAAACAACAGGGCCATCTAGAGCTGCGACAGAGAAGACAGAGAAAAGGGGCTAGTCAGTTGCACAAGTGAATGCATTCAACCGAAATGTGTCTTCCGCATTTAACCCAACCCCTCTGACTCAGAGAGGTGCGGAGGGCTGCCTTAATCGACGTCCACGTCATTGGCGCCTAGGGAGCAGTTGCTGTTGGGGGTTAAGGGCAGATTTGCCCACCTTTCTGACTCGGGGATACGAACCAACAACCTTTCGGTTGCTGGCCCAACACTAGGATATCACAGGCGTCACTACAGACCCGGGTTCGATCCCAGGATGTGCTACAGCAGGCCGTCACCGGGAGACCCATGAGGTGGTGCACAATTGGCCCAGCTGGACAGTGTTCCTCTGATACATTGGTGCTTCTGGGTTAAGCGAGCAGTGCGGCTTGGCAGGGTCGTGTTTCAGAGGACGCTTCGCTTCTCCCGAGTCCGTAGGGGAGTTGCAGCGATGGGACGAGACTGTAACTACCAATTGGGGAGAAAAAGGTAGGCAGGAGGAGTAGTTTCATCCACTTTTTTAGTCCATTTGTTTTTGATTGTTCTGTTGTTTTTTCTGAGGCCAGGAGATCTCYGTGGTCTTTATGTGCCACTTATCCATTCCAGCCATGCGTATCACGATGCAGGAGGGCTGAGTGGAATCGCATCGGAGAGGAGAGGGAGAGGGAGACATACACACTCTCATTTGATAAGCTTGTAGAGCTGACATTTAAAGCAGACTGTCTGCAGAGGCGTGCAGGGAAAAGTACAATGGAAAGCACAGATAACGAGTCCAATGATTTCCACCTCTCTCCCTACTTCTAGTCTGCTACTTTCTGTCTGTCTTCATGACATTACTCCTCTCCATATCTTCTCCTTCCCTCAGTCAATTTTTTTTCTCTCCCCCCAATCTATCCCTAAGGCAGTCTAATTTTATTTAACTTAGCAAGTCAGTTAAGAACATATTCTTATTTACAATGACTGCCTACCCCGGCCAAACCCTAACAACACTGGACCAATTGTGCGCCGCCCTATGGGACTCCCAATCACGTCTAGTTGTGATACAGCCTGGAATCGAACCAGGTTCTGTAGTGACACCTCTTGCACTGAGATGCACTGCTTTAGACCGCTGTGCCACTCGGGAGACCCTCATGGTCCATGGTCTCAGATTGATAGATGACTGAAGGTGGTGTTTTTAAACATGCACAAAGAGGGACCTGTCTTCTCACTAATACAGGAGATAGTGTTAGACTGAAGGCCCTGGTTGGCGTGAGGTGTGGTGAGGTGTCTCAGGTCACTCATTCCAGCCACCTGCCATAGCCTCCCCTACCCTAGCCTTTTTCATGAGCATGCCTGTGTTAGCCTCACGGCTAGGCTTGACCTGCCTGGGCTTAATAACCAGCCGTCCTTAGGAGACATCCTTAGCCTCTGTTCCGTGCCTTGGGGATCAAACCCCTTCTTAGCTCCACTGTAATGGCCTCTACCTCATTGTCCACTTTGATGATGGGCAGCTCACCGGATACCAGATGCTTTTTTGGTGGAAGTTTATTGGTAGGCGTGTGCTGTGGATGAAGGCTCTTACAGGCCAGTCACTTTAAATAACCTTCAAAGAGCACCCTTATTGGAGCCCCCGCCACACCCCCGCCACACACCCAGCCGGGCCGACACACTCCCTGCCTGCCTCCCTGTTATTGGAGCCCCCAGCCGGGCTGCCACACTCCCTGCCTGTCTCCCTGTTATTGGAGCCCCCAGCCGGGCTGCCACACTCCCTGCCTGCCTCCCTGTTATTGGAGCCCCCAGCCGGGCCGACACACTCCCTGCCTGCCTCCCTGTTATTGGAGCCCCCAGCCGGGCTGCCACACTCCCTGCCTGCCTCCCTGTTATTGGAGCCCCCAGCCCGGCTTGCCACACTCCCTGCCTGCCTCCTGTTATTGGAGCCCCCAGCCGGGCCGCACACTCCCTGCCTGCCTCCCTGTTATTGGAGCCCCCAGCCGGGCTTGCCACACTCCCTGCTGCCTCCCTGTTATGGAGCCCCCAGCCGGGCTCCCACACTCCCTGCCTGCCTCCCTGTATTGGAGCCCCCAGCCGGGCTGCCACACTCCCTGCCTGCCTCCCTGTATTGGAGCCCCAGCCGGCTGCCACACTCCCTGCCTAGCCTCCCATGTTATTGAGCCCCCAGCCGGGCCGACACACTCCCTGCCTGCCTCCCTGTTATTGGAGCCCCCAGCCGGCTGCCACACTCCCTGCCTGCCTCCCTGTTATGGAGCCCCCAGCCGGCTGCCACACTCCCTGCCTGCCTCTCTGTTCTACCTGCTGGTGGAGTGCATTGATCAGCCCTCAACTCACAGGCCAATTACTGGGGTAGAGAAGGCCAGGCAGGACACAGAGCCATCCGCCCCGCCCGCTCACACCACCTCTCTCTTTGAAGCCTCCTTCCAATTCATCAGGAGGAGAGGACAGCTGCTTTCCTCCATTAGATAAACATGTCCAGTCCTAGAGAGACTGGCTCAGGGGGCTCTGCTCCCGCAGATGGTGTAATGTGAGGAGGAGAGGTTTATGGTTACATATTAGAGTGCCACTTTCAGTACACTTTGTCGGCTGCTCTCTCTTCTCTCTTCATCCTCTCCTTCTTTTCTTCTACCACTCCTTTTTTCTTCTTTCCCTTGCCATTTTTCACTCACTCTCCCTCTCTCCCTCATTCCCTCCTCTCTTCTGAAGAGTTCCCGTGCTGTATCCCCGTGGTACAGGATTAACTCCACTCGTTTAGAGCCCACTCCGCTTCCACAGATGTCGGCTTTGAGATTGAAATGAGCTCTCCTCTGCAAAGCGAGTGAATTAAAATACATTTCAGAGAGGGGAAAAACACTAAAGAGAGAAGCTGAGGAGTTTTGCGGAGAACAAGGCTCTGTCGGCACAGCGAGAGCGAACGGTTAAACGCATGCCTGTGTGTAAGTCTCCAGATGGGAGTGAGAGGAAAGGAGAGGAGAATGAGAAGAGGAAAGGAGAGAAGAGGAAGACCATGTTGGGTCCTCAGAACCACCATGTAGCCATGCTYAGCTACAAGAGGTCTAGAGTCCATAGCAACTAAAGTCCTCCTCATCCACTGTTCAGACCACCAGGGTGTCTGAGACTGGGCTAGAGCTGTAGAATGGAGGAGTCTCAGAATGGAGTGGAGAGCCACATCTGTTCCAGAGAGTAGCAAGGACCCCGGTTCATCTCCAGTCTACTGTTAGCATTGACTTTATCCTCAACAGTCAAAGTTGACATCCTGAATGCGCCAATACACACCACCTCCTTCCATATTCAACAGCCAACCAACAGTGTTCTATCACTGTTTTGGATTTGTTGTTGGGTTCTCCTGCTGAACTGGAGCGTCTGTGTCAATTAGCAAGGTAGCGTGAGATGTTGACCGCGCTGTGTCTAGCAGCATGCTCTGTCTTTATCCTCTTTGAGACGCTCCTTTGAGAAGCCGACTGAAAAGTAGAGAGGACAGAACAGAGAGACACTTCCGTGAAATGAATAAGATGAACAAAGAAGTCAATAAACGGTAGACACGGTTCTCCATGGAGCTTTCTCATTCCTTCTAATTCATCTTGGCTCCGGCCCAAAAGCAGTGATTAAAGGACATCTGAAGTGCTGGAATGGCTGCGCTATGTACATTTTCACGTTTGATTATACAACCAATTATGCTGCACTTAAGAAATGAAATAACCCCAGGAAGCTGTGAACAGAGAGTGTTACACATGCAAATGACCCTACGCCGCTATCCCTCGTGGTGCCACACACTCATGATCTACTGCTAGCTAGCCCTGTGTTTGTGAGTGTGTTTGTAGCCACCTGCATGCCCCACCCACTTCAGAATTTGTTCTTTTCAGCCATCTATTTCCTGTGTTTGAGGAGTGCAAAATACACTTGTCACTTACATCTCACTGGATATATTGCTTTCATTTTACACTAGCTACTCTTTCCTACTCTTGCTTGTGCCGTAACAACATTTCCCGTTGATGTTACGACAGTGGAAACGTTTGTAATGACCTGTCAAACACACCATGGTAATGGCTTAAATGGGCTCAATGGACTACATTGTCTTTCCGTTGCATCTACAAGAACGCCAAATCTTGGTTGTGGATTTAACCCACCGTCTCGACACATCATAAAAAAGAGAAGAAAGATAACTTTATTTTGGTGGGTGTTGATTCTTTGTGCAACTGAAAGAAGGTATAATTTAATACAGTTGAAATGTTGACCAATTAGAGGCCCTAAAATGAAAGCAACAGGAAAGGAACACTTGGATTACAGTGTAAACAATGTAAAATATGTTTAGACCGGGTGGGTATCCTTCTCTTGACACACTTTTTGAATTATGTAATAAAATGTGACAACAACAGTAATGCATAATTAAAGAGACAGTGCAGGTGAGCGCAATTTATGATTAGAGGTCTCCTGGACAAAGGATGTTTTTGGTGGTTGCAAGCCTGTTCCACCCCTTTATGTTAAATCATTCATGTATGCAAACAAACTCAGTGTATATATGCAAAGTAGGCACATATAATTGTCTCTATTTAATCACAAAATATATAATATACTAATGAAATGTATATATGAGTTCATTATAAGAAAAAAAGTGCATTTTTACAATACATCGTATACCTGAATTCCCACCAAAATGCATGACTCTATTCATTATTTTTCGGTGTCAGTAAAATATTTTATCTGCTATAATTCAGTCAATATCTGATCGATTTTTTAAAATGTAAAACGTTTGAAGTATCTTCATCCATTAAAAAACTGTTAGAGTCATCGTAATTATATTTTTAACCATTCAACCATTTTGGCACCCGTTACTAGCGTTTATGTGAGGAACAAACAGAAGGCCTACAGTGCAAGGGGCGAGCGATAAAAGAAGGCAGTTGAGGAAGTGGGCTCAGTAGAGTCAGGATGACATCACCACATCCTGTCTACATTGACCTAACACGTCGTCAGCCGTACAGTCAGTCAGTCAGTACACAATGTTCTGTATACTTTTCAGCCTCCCACCACAACGTAGGTTGGTGGTGTACTGATGGCCATATCAGATATCAGTCCTGTCATTTTCTCTACTGGCTGGGGGACAGATGTTATTGTGACTGTGTGTGGCCCCTGGGGGTGATCCGCTCTGTTTGGGTTGGGCCTGTATCTCCTGCTGCTTAGTGGCATTAGGTTTCTCTCCATCTCACCCTTCTCAGCCAAATTCAGCAGCAGTGGCAGCAGCATCAGCATCTCTAAAGTAAATAAAGGAAAGCAGTATTGCTTCTAAGCGTTTGGCTCGCTCATTAAAAGCAATCTCCTCTAAACGGCGACGGGCCTCTGCAAAGCGTCGTCGTCAATGTTCTTCATTACGGATTAATTGATCCAGTGTCTTGCCTTTAAACATACCCCATGCCTGGACATAAATAACAGTCTGGCCACAGTGGCTGAGAAAAGCCTAATTAAGTTTAATCAATGCTACTTTATGGCCTACTCACGCGTAATTCAATTCTTTAAACACTTGCTTTTTATGTTTGAAAAAGACTATTGAAATTGTAATGCGATTAGTCTGTGAGTCAGCACTTCGCCAGAGGCTCCAGGAGAACGTGTGGATGTACTGTACGTGAATGGCAGCTAACGAATGGCAGTTAGTGCCCGCTATTCCTTCACTTTCCAGCCCAAAACTATTCCATGTATTAATCCACAGTCAATTCACTTTCCATCTGTCTCTTCCATGATATCTCATGACCCATTCACTTATTACTGATTATCTCCTATTCAGATCCCCAGTTTCATCATCAGGAAGGAATGAAAGAAATGATAATTACATGTAATGAAACTGATATCTATATCAATCAGTGGAAACGCACAAAAGGTGCATATCTGTTTCAATGGATTTCCAATTCCACATTGGATCTCCTGATGAAAAGAAATTCATCAGCATGTCTCGATGGATTTTGGAAAGGTTCTCAGGCCCTCCTCATTGGATGTTACTGTATGTGATAGAGATCTAGACATCTATTGAGTTTGGCCCATTGTTCTTCTCAAGGGCTCTGCACAAAATACTCTGTTATTTTTCAATGGAGAACTTTGACACTTCTCTGTAGTTTAGACCATTGCATTTCATTACACCAATAGTCGGCATGTCCATGTATTGAAGCTATTTGTTCTGATTGTAGGCTGTGTTGATTTTGCTCGTGGCAGTCTGTGCATAGCAGACCTGTATTACCCTAGCATGTTTGATTACGTGCATGATATTGGTTTTGTGTGAAATCACTGAGCCAGCTGGCTGCTGAGCTGAGGCCAGGTAATGAGTACATAGCTATAGCCCTGTTTGGCTCAGTCCTGCCCCAACAGATTGTCCATATACTGTAGCACTGTGCATCCAGCACATACTGTAGAGGTGGGAGAAGGAAGGTGTGCATTGGCTGAGCACAGGGGGCAGCAGGGAGGTAGAGATGGAATGGAGGTGGCTCAAATGGAGAGAGAAAAAACTCCCTGCCTCTCTTTTGCACCACACAGTGTGCCTTTCTAAGTAGGACAGTAAAATGGATGGCCCATCGCTGCTAGCTGACCTACATAGACACAGACAAAATAGTTCCCTCAGCATAGGAGCTACAGTAGAGTGGAGACCAGCCGCTCGCTCCTGCAAAACACGCATGCACACAGGAAACACACACACACACACACCCAGAGGCACATTTACCCAGAGGCACACGCTGTATTCACACACACATGAACAAGGATATACACACACAGGTAGGCCTAATAAATGCAAGCGTGGAAATATACCCACAACGCAAACTGACACTAAGATAAATTCACTGTCATCACACACACATGAAAAATGCGTTTAGATATGATATGTATATACACTTTATTAGGTACACCTACAGTTTATTAGGTACACCTATCTAGTACTGGGTTGGACCCCCCTTTGCCTCCATAACAGCCTGAATTCTTCAGGGCATGGATTTCTACAAGGTGTCGGAAACGTTCCACAGGGATGTTGGTTCATGCTGACGCGGTGTCATCACACAGTTGCTGCAGAGCCTGTATCAGCACCAGCCTGTACCGTTGACACCAGGCAGGATGTGTTCATGGACTCATGCTACTTACGCCAAATCCTGCCATCAGCATGACGCAACAGGAACCAGGATTCGTCGTTATTTGTCTGTTTGTGGGCCGCCTGTTAGCTTGCACTAATCTTTTCCTTCAACCTCTCTCATCAACAAGCTGTTTTCGCCCACAGGGCTGCCGCTGACTGGATGTTTTTTGTTTGTCGCACCATTCTCGGTAAACCCTAGACACTATTGTGCGTGAAAAGCCCAGGAAGGCGGCCATTTCTGATACTGAATCTGGTGCGCATGGCACCAACGATCATCCCACACTCAAAGTAATATATGTCAGTCGTTTTCCCATTATAATGTTCAATCGAACAGTAACTGAATGCCTCGATGCCTGTCTGCCTGCTTTATATAGCAAACCAAGGCCATGTGACTCACTGTCTGTAGGAGCAAACCATTTTCATGAATGAGGTGTGTACAATACATCACACACACAGTGCATACATTGGTTAATTTATAGAATGAGACATGCACGGTCGCAGACAAGATGCGAACAGGTGATGCGGACGGCCCAGCGCACCGCTGAGGGTCCCAGCCATCCAGGATGTACATGCCAGGCAGTGTCTGAGAAAGGCCCCCAAAATTGCCGAAGACTGCCTCACCTGGTTCACCAACTACTTCTCAGATAGAGTTCAGCGTGTCAAATCAGAGGGCCCGTTGTCCAGTCCTCTGGCAGTCTCTATGGGGGTGCCACAGGGTTCAATTCTCAGGCCGACTATTTTCTCTGTATATATCAATGATGTCGCTCTTGCTGCTGGTGATTCTCTGATCCACCTCTACGCAGACGACCCCATTCTGTATACATCTGGCCCTTCTTTGGACACTGTGTTAACAAACCTCCAAACGAGCTTTAATGCCATACAACTCTCCTTCCGTGGCCTCCAACTGCTCTTAAATGCTAGTAAAACGAAATGCATGCTCTTCAACCGATCCCTGCCTGCACCCGCCCGACTAGCATCACTACTCTGGCGGGTTCTGACTTAGAATATGTAGACAACTATAAATACCTAGGTGTCTGGCTAAACTGTAAACTCTCCTTCCAGACTCATATTAAGCATCTCCAATCCAAAATTAAAATTAGAATCAGCTTCCTATTTCGCAACAAAGCCTCCTTCACTCATGCTGCCAAACATACCCTTGTAAAACTGACTATCCTACCGATCCTCGACTTCGGCGATGTKATTTACAAAATAACCTCCAACACTCTACTCAGCAAATTGGATGCGGTCTATCACAGTGACATCCGTTTTGTCACCAAAGCCCCATATACTACCCACCACTGCGACCTGTATGCTCTCATTGGCTGGTCCTCGCTACATATTCGTTGCCAAACCCACTGGCTCCAGGTCATCTATAATTCTTTGCTAGGTAAAGCCCCGCCTTATCTCAGCTCACTGGTCACCATAGCAACACCCACCCGTAGCACGTGCTCCAGCAGATATATTTCACTGGTCATCCCCAAAGCCAACACCTCATTTGGCCGCCTTTCCTTTCTCTGCTGCCAATGACTGGAACGAATTGCAAAAATCACTGAAGTTGGAGACTTATATCTCCCTCACTAACTTTAAGCATCAGCTGTCAGAGCAGCTTACCGATCGCTGCAGCTGTACACAGCCCATCTGTAAATAGCCCATCCAACCAACTACCTACCTCATCCCATATTTGNCTATAATTCTTTGCTAGGTAAAGCCCCGCCTTATCTCAGCTCACTGGTCACCATAGCAACACCCACCCGTAGCACGTGCTCCAGCAGATATATTTCACTGGTCATCCCCAAAGCCAACACCTCATTTGGCCGCCTTTCCTTTCTCTGCTGCCAATGACTGGAACGAATTGCAAAAATCACTGAAGTTGGAGACTTATATCTCCCTCACTAACTTTAAGCATCAGCTGTCAGAGCAGCTTACCGATCGCTGCAGCTGTACACAGCCCATCTGTAAATAGCCCATCCAACCAACTACCTACCTCATCCCATATTTGGGATACCTCATCCCATATCATATTTTTGTTTTTCTGTTCTTTTACACACCAGTATTTCTACTTGCACATCCTCATCTGCACATCTATCACTCCAGTGTTAAATTGTAATTACTTCGCCACTATGGCCTATTTATTGCCTTACCTCCTTACTTCATTTGCACACACTGTATACAGATTTTTCTATTGTGTTATTGACTGTACGTTTGTTTATCCCATGTGTCACTCTGTGTTGTTGTTTGTGTCGCACTGCTTATCTTGGCCAGGTCGCAGTTGTAAATGAGAACTTGTTCTCAACTGGCCTACCTGGTTAAATAAAGGTGAGATAAATAAAAAAAGACTCCAGGCACCTGAGACATGGACTGTGCTCTCGCCCGGCAGGCGGTACAGGTGCAGCTTCTGTCCCCATAGATGGCTAACAACTACTGCTCTCCCTCACATCTACGCTGCTGCTAAAAGGATGCCTGATTAGATTCATCACTGCGCTACTGTTCATTGGTTATTATTATTATTTTACCTTTATTTAACTAGGCAAGTCAGTTAAGAACAAATTWTTTTTTTTACAATGATGGCCTACACTGACTAAACCCAGAGAATGCTGAGCCAATTGTGCACCTCCCTATGGGACTCCCAGTCACGGCCGGATGTGATGAAGCCTGGATTCAAACCAGGGACTGCAGTGACGCCTCTTGCACTGAGATCCAGTGCCTTAGACCACTGCGCCACTCGGGAGAAGTTGATTGCCATTACCATTAGTATCTATCTATGTATCCTGTTACTGGATACTATTACTCCTGTTTACATGTACTGTACGTATATACAGTTGAAGTCAGAAGTTTACATACACTTATGTTGGAGTCATTAAAACTCTTTTTTCAACCACTCCACACATTTCTTGTTATCAAACTATAGTTTTGGCAAGTCGGTTAGGGCATCTACTTTGTGCATGACACAAGTCATTTTTCTAACAATTGTTTACAGGCAGATTATTTCACTTATAATTCACTGTATCACAATTCCAGTGGGTCAAAAGTTTACATACACTAAGTTGACTGTGCCTTTAAACAGCTTGGAAAATTCCAGAAAATMATGTAGTGGCTTTAGAAGCTTCTGATAGGCTAATTGACATCATTTGAGTCAATTGGAGGTGTACCTGTGGATGTATTTCAAGGCCTATCTTCAAACTCAGTGCATCTTTGCTTGACATCATGGGAAAATCAAAAGAAATCAGCTCAAGAGAACGAGATAGAAAAGAACACAATTGTAAAGAAGATCACACACGGTCCTGGTTTCGAGTCCTTGGAGGGAAAAAAAAGAAGCTAAATTCCAAAGCCCTGAAGGTACCATGTTCATCTGTACAAACAATAGTATGCAAGTATATACACCATGGGACCACACAGCCATCATATACCGCTCAGAAAGGAGACGCGTTCTGTCTCCGAGAGATGAACGTACTTTGGTGCGAAAAGTGCAAAATTACAATCCCAGAACAACAGCAAAGGACCTTGTGAAGATGCTGGAGGAAACAGGTCAGTATCTATATCCATAGTAAAAACAAGTCCTATTACGACATACAGACAGGCCGCTCAGCAAGGAAGAAGCCACTGCTCCCAAACCTCCATCAAAAAAGGCAGACTACGAGTTTGCAACAACTGCACAGTGAAGGAACAAAGATCGTACTTTTTGGAGAAATGTCCTCTGGTTTGATGAAACAAAAATAGAACTGTTTGGCCATAATGACCATCATTATGTTAGGAGGAAAGGGGAAGGTTTGCAAGCCGAAGAACACAATCCCAACCGTGAAGCACGGGGGTGGCAAGCAATCATGTTTGTCGGGTGCTTTGCTGCAGGAGGGACTTGTGCACTTCAACAAAATAGTAGGCATCATGAGAAAGGAAAATTATGTGGTATATTTGAAGCAACATCTCAAGAATCAGTCAGGAAGTTAAAGCTTGGTCGCAATGGGTCTCCAAATGGACATCCCCCATAGCATACTTCCATTGGTGGCAAAATGGGCTTAAGGACAACAAAGTCAAGGTATGGAAGTGGCCCATCAAAACAAAGCCCTGACCTGCAATCCTGTAGAAAATGGGTTGGGCAGAACTGAAAAAAGCCGTGGTGCCGAGCAAGGAGACCTACAAACCGCTGACTCACGTTACTCCAGCTCTGTCAGGAAGGAATGGGCCAAAAAATTCACCCAACTTATTGTGGGAAAGCTTGTGGAAGGCTACCCGAAACGTTTGACCCCAATTTAAACAATTTAAAGACAATGCTACCAATCAATTTTCAGTTGTTAAATGCTGACCCCACTGGGAATGTGATATGAAAATAAAAGCTGAAATAAATCATTCTCTCTGCTATTATTCTTTCACATTTCTTTAAAATACAAATAAAGTTGGTGATCCTAACTGACCTAAGACAGGGAATCCTTTACTAGGATTAAGTGTCAGGAATTTGTGAAAAACTGAGTTAAATGTATTTGCTAAGGTGTATGTAAATTCCGACTTCAACTGTATTTCCCTTTAGTACCAATAAGTATTTTTATATTGCTGCTACCAGTCCCACTTTCAGCCTGTTTACATGTATATCGGCCTATTCACTGGCCGACAACTTGACAACACTCGTACACCACAACTAACCCCACACACTATCAAACCCACACACACATACCGACCACCTCCACACCTGACACCTGCAACACACTCACACCAACTGCACCTTACAACTACACACACAGATACACAATCTTACAAACCCCCCTTAAAACCCCCACACACTACAATAACACCCACACAACTCGCACTCTCACACGAACACGAACCCACACACCTGCACAATAACACCCCACACAACTTCGCACTCATCACGAACAGAAGACCCACCACACTCACACTAACCACACACGTACACTACTCACTACACTCCAACACTCATCTTTTACACCCACACGCTTACACTAACACCCACACACTTCCAATCTAACCCCAACCACATATTACACTAAACCCACAACACCTCACGTCTTAAACCCAACGTACACTAAATTATATTGTACACATCACCACCACACACAACACAACCACACACACACACACACAGTTATGCCTGCTGCCATCTTGTTTACCCAATTAATTATTATTATTGTCATTTATCCTGAATACCAGTTACGTATTCCTAATCACTGTCTACATGTACCATACATGTACAACTGAACCTCCAGCATTGCGCACATTGTAAAATGTAGCTGCTGGGCGTCTATTATTGAAATCCTCCGCTGTTCAACCTATTCAAACCCTCTATCTCACATCTCCCTGCCCTCTCCACTCCAGCTTTTCCAGACACACACACACACACAACACAAGGACACATTGCCACATCAAGTATCGCAGCCCTCTCGCAGCACGACGGACACACGACATGACAGAGCCGATTGAATCGACAGAAAGCATATTAAGAATATTTTTTGGTAATTTTGACAAAAATAATAGCTGTGCATTAGTGAAACCTACACTTGAAGCCCTATTGGCATTAGCAGCAGAACAAGCTGGGTGTGTATTCTACTCTGGCCATCCCACTGGATGGCTTTACCATTCTTAAATTAAATGTATTTTCTTTATTTTTATGAGATTTTATAGCTCAAAAGCCCAGGCAGTAAGACCACCACGTGTGTTGTGTGGTGGTTGGTGTGTGGTGTGTGTGTTCGGTGTGTGTGTGGTGTGTGTGGTGTGTGTGTGTGTGTGTGTGTGTGTGGTGTGTTTGTGGTGTGTGGTGTGGTGTGTGTGTGGTGTGGGTTTGTGTGTGTGTGTGTGTGTGTCCGTTTATCACTACACTGATTTGCCAGGGGATATGAATTAGAGCTTTCTCCTCTAATGGGAATGATTCAGGGGAATGTCACAGGAGCAAAATATATTGAGCTTTTTCACCCTCTTCTTTTCTTTGCTCTTAATTGCCTGGGAAAAAGGCAAGAGAGTGCCATTTCTGTATGCAGAGTCAATAGGGCTGACTACAAGTAATGTTAATAGACTCTCTGCTGCTCCACAGCCTCCCAGGCCAGTCTCTAAAGAGAGTCCTCTCCACCAGCCTCTTTAGGAGTAAACCAGGGGCTTCTTCTGTGCCAATCATTAATGAAACCCTCCTCCTCTTCGCTCCAGGGCTGAGTAAGAACGCTGACGCCACGGCCGCTCTATTTCCCCGGCAGCAGCTTGTGGCTCTGTCACCATGGTTATTCATATAGCTAACATACTGAAGCGCCGTGGTACACATGCTGCTGTTCATACTGTAGCATGCCTGTGTGTGTGAAATGCTTTATGTCAGCATTTTAGGGAAGACTAAGTGAACCGTTCTCGTCATTCGTTCTCTTTCTGTCTCTGTAGTTTATTACTGGAACATGACACACTGCTTCCTCACGTTCTCGCCTCCTTTCCTGGACACTCTGTCATGGAGTGTTCCGGTGTTCCAGTGTGGGAATGTGTGTGCWTGGCCGTGCTCTGGGTCTGTTAATGGTAATGAGTTTATAAATCAGAGGATTACCTGAGTGCTGTTTCCAGGGTCCTCAGTAAAAGCAGAGCGATGTGATGATCAAAGGCCTGTAATAGTGGAGCTGTGGACACTGGGAGGCTGCCACCGGAGGTGTGTGCCCTACTTCCGGCTCTGATTGGATAGGTTAAGGGTTGGTCATGCATAATGAGGTCAGAGCAGCCAATCATGAAAGGGAAGCAGTGGGAGGGGAAGGGGTAACTTGAGCCTGTCGCTCTAGCAGCCAGAGGGTGTGTGCATGCGCGCCTATGTGTGTTTGCGTGTGGGACAGTCTGTGTGTGTGTTTCTGGGGGTCAGAGGTCATCCTTCCCTTGGTTGTTCCACTTCCTCGCCTCTCTGGTGTTTGACACGGTGCGTTTTAAGAGCTGCGAGGCCTGCTGCATTCCTCCTCAGCAGACAGAACAGCAGCCTAGCTACCCTACCCTCATTAGATGCTCAATTTCGGTGAGTCCATGGGGAAAGTGGAGCACAGATCATTAGCGATTTGGAGGGAGCGATTTGTTTTGCTCCACAAGTTGTTTAGCATTACAAGTCTGTAGTGCTGACCATTTCTTAACTACCCTTAGTTTTAACATCTAATGTTGCCATAAATCATATGTGGCACTTATCCTTACGTGTGCTGGGGTATGAGTCATTCCTCTATATGGAGAGACGGTGTCTGCGGTTACGGGTGTGTGTGCGATGCGGTGCCCACGTGTGTGTGTGTGTGTGTGTGTGTGTGTGTGTGTGTGTGTGTGGTGTGTGTTTGTGTGTGTGTGTGGTGGTGGTGTGTTGTGTTGTGTTGTGTGTGTGGTGTGTGGTGTGTTTTTGTGGGTTGTTGGGAGTGAGAGATGGACCGGACCTTCTCAGTAGCCTGCTGCTACTGCTGCCAGAATCTTTTTGCTCGGTTCTGTTGATCTCCCTCTCCTCCTGTTGTCTGGGTTCCGGCTTCTCTCTCTCTCTCTCTCACTTCCTCTTCTCTCTTCTGAGTTTCTTTCTCTCTTCTCTCTCCTCTCTTGTCCTTCTCCTCTCGTCGTCTTCTCTCTCATCCTCTCTCTCTCTCACACAAAAAATCACCATCTGTCGTGATCGGTTGTCTTTTTTACTTCGAATATGTCTGGCTGGTCCTCCTTCTTTAAAAAAAATCTCACACACACAGAGACACAAACTCAGGCGCACGACATATTCTGTTTCTCCCTTGGTCCTCCTTCCCCTCATCTCCATGGTGTATTTGATCCCGAACGTTATGAAGGTAATTGGAGTAACAGTAATCGTCAAGACGATACATTTTGTACAGTATCATTCTTCCCCATGTTTTTCCTGCTTTCTCCTTCTTTTCACCTGGTGAAACATATTTGGACCTAGTCATTAGAGAGTTGTGGGAGGTCTGCTCCTGGTATTGATTCTACTGTCCAATCTCATTTATTTTACATGGCTTTTCCACTCCCAGGAGCTCACCAGGTATCTATGCTGCTTTGTGATGGAGGGCTTCGGTAAATAAGGCGGAAAATACCCATTGATTCCCTGAAGATCTATGTATTGATCCTGAAGGATCAGCTTTTGTGTTCTCTGTTCACCCCTTCATCCCAGCATGGAGGTAAACCCCAGGCCTGCGAACTTAGTGCTCACTCTCTTTCAGAAACACAGACAGAGATGCACACGCGGACACGGACACACCATGGTAACCCAGTGTTTTCAGTCATAAGTGCCAATGAGCTCATTATGGACTGCACATTAAGAAGTGTTTCTGAGATGATGTCACCCTGTAATGGTGTCCCTCTCTGTTCTGGGCGAAGGCTAACTATGCTGTCATTCCACCAGCCAGTCCCTCATACAGATCCTAGTGTAGGACCTGACAGACTGACGCTGACATCCTTTACCAGGGTTGCCCAACTGGTGGCCCACAGGTTTTGTTTGGCCCCCAAGTTTTCTGAGCAATGCAAATAATATATATATAGTTTTGTTTTTATTATTGGACATAAAAGACTGTATAAACACCTGCAAATCAGCTTCAAGTGATTTCAATTTTGGAAATCTGTTCCAAAGTATTCCCACGCATAATAAAGTAATATACGTGATCGTATACAAATGTACGGTTTGAAATGAATATGTTTTAGTCAAATATTATATCTGTTTTGGCTTCTTGTGGCCAATTTGCAGTCTTAAAAAAGAAAATGTCTGAATGTAGTTGATGATCCCTATCCTATACCATCGTTGGTCCTGGATGAGCATGATATCTCACCATCTGCTGAGTATCTAAAGCTGTAAAAGCTGCGAACATATCTCACTGCTCTGTGAGCCTTCATTTTCATGTAAAGAGGGATGACACTGGCACATCACTAGAATCTGTCTGCTCCACTGTACCCAGGGGATTGTGGGTATGCGCGCTGTGTGTGATCGTTCCACATAATGCAACCTTAAGAAAGTGTTAAAACACGTCCTACACGTTAACCGAGGATAACATTTTCATGTGCTAAGGTCCACATTATTTTACAGCCTTACCCACATAAGCTATTAATGTATGTAAATGGTGCCACACACTCAGGGAAACATAACAGAGAAAAACGATTTAGCCTAATTTGTAATTCCCAGGTGCTAAAAAGAGTGAGTTGAGTAATATGTTAAAGTTGGATTTTAAACAGGGGCTGCCAGTAAAGTCAACTGAAAGTAAAGTTTTCTGCATTTATTACGAAGTCCCCTTTAGTATCTGCCGGAAAATTACGATTGAAAACTCTCCGGAATGCTACAGCATCTGATTTGCTCTTGTTCTACTTTAAATACATTAAAGTGGCTCTGGCAGAATCAGCTTTTTAAGCAAAGGTCACTTGACGTTTCATTGATTTAGCATTTTAATGTTATTTGCGTAGCCTCTCTCTCTCTGCGGGGAATGGCATTATGCAGGCAAGGAGAGTGTGTGTGCAGAGTGCGTGTGCAGTGTGCTGTGTGCTGCTGGTGAGAGGCTGTGAACGTGGCCTGGGTGTAGCTCAGTGGAGACGGGGGACGGGGCTAGGCCTGCCACTCTCTAACAAGTATAAGATACAGCCAAGACCCCTCACCTCTGCAGCAGCCAGCTACCCAGCCAGCCAAGCCACTAACACTTGTTGCCAGCCTTCACATTGAAAATGTGTTGTCATTAGTCCGTTTAAATTTTTGTCCCAGCGAAGGTGTTGGCACCTCTCCCTGTCTCTATTGATTCCGGCTCCTCTTTAATAATCTCATAAAACTGTAGTCCTGCTCTCCTGCCATGTTGGGGCAACAGAACAGGAATACCCACCCAGGATAACCAGACAGGAATCACACACCTCTATCTGACACCCTAGGATGAGAGGAAGGGAGGGTGGAGGGAAGGAAGGGGAGAGGGCTTGTGTGCCTGTAAGTGTTGGGTCTGTAAGTAGGGTAGAGGAGCGAGGGGTGGAAGACCAATATAGGGGTAGAGGGTCAGACAGCCCCTGTGGGAGGGCCTGGGCTGGTGAGGGGTGTTGTTCGGTGTTTCTGTCATCCTGGAAGACAATACAACCCAGCCAGCAGTAAAGAATATCCATCAGACAGTAGAGCATGTTCACTGGTATCAGAGGCTCTGTGGTGGCTGTAGTGAGTGTATGGATCAGTGGGTTGTTTCTCTAATAGAACATTATAGGCTCAGGTTATGAATAACTCCCAGTAAGACTGAGCCAGACTCTCTGGTTACAGGGAGTACTCTCTACATCTGCCATAATAAGGGCCCTGGCAACTGGAGCTGGCTCTCTGACCTCATTGGATTCAATACACTGATTAGAATGTGGTTTGCTTTGATTAAACAAAATAATCCTTAATTTACTTGCTCTTGCATTTGTATATCAGTGTGTCATGAGTTTGTGTGGTAGGAGCGTGTGTTTGTTGAGTGGGCACGCAGTGAGATGTTTAGGTCAGCAGCCTATGATTTATTTAGTCTTAGTCTTGGGTGTAGTAGCATATCCAAAGTGCTGGTCTCCGCAGCTCCCTCTGTGGGCCAGTGGTGGTAGTGCTTGGTGGGTGGTGACGACGGAGGCTTGGCCCTGACCACACAGGGTGTAATAGTGCAGTGGAAACTGTGCTGTCAGTTAATAGAGGAGCTGCCTCTCTCAGTGTGTGGCAGTGGGAGAGAGTGCGACGACAGTAGAGCTCTCCTGCAGAGAGGGCAGGTGTGTTAACCCCTCTCCCTGTTTCTCTCTTTCTCTCTCTCGCTCTCTGCTCTCTTGGTCTGCTCACCCAGCCGCCACTCTCTCCTCCCGCACTCCGCTGTGACAAATGGCTCCTGACGGCTGATTTGTTGGTTGTCAAAAGTGGTCCTTGTGCCGCCGACGAGGGGAGGTGGATCGAGCTGGAAAACAAGCTGCATCTTCCAATTTTCCAGCTCCCGCCACCGCTCCTCAGCCTCGCCCACAGAAACACTCACAGGCAGGCAGCCCACGGCAAGCCAAGATGTCACTTCTCAAATTGATATTCTCTCGGTCTGACATTGAATGCATCAAATTAATAGCCGTTCATGATTTATCAGCGTATTCATTAATTTTCATTCAACCTCAGTGATGTAGCTTTTCCTGGGTTTTGTAAGTTCTTTTTGCACTAGAGATGTTTCAGTGACATCCTCTGGCATTAGTAATGACAAGGGAACTAGGAAAAAGGGAAAAGAGGGTGAGAGAAAGACAGTACTTTTGAAACAGCCATAAAGTCGTTAGTTGGGAGGGGCGACCAACTTTCCTTCCCACCAGCTGCCCCAGGATGTCTTGACGAGCTTCTAGAGGAAGTCATCAAACTTGGCCTGAGTTCCCTCCCATGACAGTAGTTAGAACACTGCACTTTCTGCCCTGCATAGACAGTTAATCTCCCCAACACTCCTCAAGGACATTAGAAATCCAAATCCTGCCTTGTCTGGAATTGCACTGAAATTAATCCAGTTTGGTGTTCGTGCCCCTGGGCCATGTGGTTACAGTAACATGAAACACTAAACATGCCCCTGGGCCATGTGGTTACAGTAACATGAAACACTAAACATGCCCCTGGCTCTCATTGGCTGGTCTCCGCGTACATATTCGTTGCCAAACCCATGGCTCCAGGTCATCTATAATTTTTGCTACGGTAAGCCCCGGCCTTATTCCGCTCACTGGGTCACGCATAGCAACACCTCACCCGTCCGCACGTGCTCCCAGCAGATATATTTCACTGGTCATCCCAAAGCCAAACTCATTTGGCCCGCCTTTCTTTCTCTGCTGCCAAGACTGGAACGATTGCAAAAATCCCTGAAGTTGGAGACTTAATATCTCCTCATAACTTTAAGCATCAGCTGTCAGCGCAAGCTTACGATCGGCTGGCAGCTGAAAGCATTGTAAATAGCCGATCAACCAACTACCTACCTCAATTCCCATATTTTGGGATACTCATCCCATATTCATATTTTTGTTTTTCTGTTCTTTTACACACCAGTATTTCTACTTGCAGCATCCTCATTCTGCACATGCTATCCTCCAGTGTTTAAATTGGTAATTAACTTTCGCCACTTATGGCCTAATTTATTGGCCTTACCTCCTTAACTTCCTTTGCACACACTGTATACAGATTTTTTATTGTGTTTATTACTGTAGCGTTTTGTTTATCCATGTGGTCACTGCTGTGTTGTTGTTTGTGTTCGCACTGCTTATCTTGGGCCGTCGCAGTTTGTAAATGAGAACTTTGTGTCTCAAGCTGGCCTACTGGTTAAATAAAGGTGAGATATAATAAAAAAAGACTCGCAGGCACCTGAGACATGGACTGTGCTCTTGGCCCGGCAGGCGGTACCAAGGTGGCAGCTTCTGTCCCATGAGATGGCTAACAACTTATGCTCTTCCTACATCTTACGCTGCTTGCTAAATAGGATGCCTGATTAGATTCATCTACTTGCGCGCTACTGTTCATTGGTTATTATTATTATTTTACCTTTTATTTTAACTAGCAAGTCAGTTAAGAAAAAATTATTTTTTTTTACAAATGATGGCCTAACACTGACTAAACCCAGAGAATGCTGAGCCAATTGTGCACCTCCCTATGGACTCCCAGTCACGGCCGGATGTGATTGAAGCCTGGATTCAAACGCAGGGACTGCATGACGCTCTTGCACTGAGATCCATGCCTTAGACACTGCGCCATCGGGAGAAGTTGATTTGCCATTACCATTAGTTATCGTATGCTATGTATGCTCTGTTACTGGATACTAATTACTTCCTGTTTACATGTACTGTCCGTATATACAGTTGAAGTCAGAAGTTTTACATAACCCTTTATGCTTGGAGTGCATTACAACTCTTTTTTTCAACCAACTCCACAACATTTCTTGTTATCCCAACTTATAGTTTTGGGCACGCTCGTTAGGCATCTACTTTGTGCATGACCCAAGTCATTTTTCTAACAATTGTTTTACAGGTCCGATTATTTCACTTATAATTCACTTGTATCACACTTTTTTTTTTTTCCAGTGGGTCAAAAGTTTACATACACTAAGTTGACTGTGCCGTTTAAACAGCTTGGAAAAATTTCCAGAAAATGATGTAGTGGCTTTAAGAAGCTTCTGATAGGCTTAATTGACATCATTGAGTCAATTGGAGGTGTACCTGTGGATGTATTTCAAGGCGTATCTTTCAACTCAGTGCATCTTTGCTTTGACATCCTGGAAAAATCAAAAGAAATCAGCCACGACCTCAGAAAACAATTGTAGACGGCTCCACAATTAACGTTCGATTGGTTCATCCTTGGGAGGGCAATTTCCAAACGCCTGAAGGTACCATGTTCATCTGTAGCAACATGTATGCAAGTATATACACCATGGGACCAACCGCCATCAATACCGCTCAGAGGAGACGCGTTCTGTCTGCCCGAGAGATGAACGTACTTTGGTGCGAAAAGTGCAATCAATCCCAGAACAACAGCAAAGGACCTTGTTGAAGATGCTGGAGGAAACAGGTAACAAAGGGTATCTAACCATAGTAATTACAAGTCCTATATTCGAATAACCTGACAGGCCGCTCAGCAAGGAAGAAGCCACTGCTCCCAACCTCCATCAAAAAAGGTCAGACTAAAGGTTTTGCCAACTGCGCACAATGGGAGGAACAAAGATCGTACTTTTTGGAGAAAGTCCTCTGGTTTGCTGAAACAAAAATAGAACTGTTTGGCCATAATGACCATCATTATGTTAGGAGGAAAAAGGGGGAGGGTTTTTTGCAAGTCCGAAGAACACCATCCAACCGTGAAGCACGGGGGTGGCCGCATCTGTTGTCGGGTGCTTTGCTGGCAGGAGGGACTTGTGCACTTCACAAAATAGTAGCATCATGAGAAGAAAATTATGTGGATATATTGAAGCAACATCTCAAGACTCAGTCAGGAAGTTAAAGCTTGGTCGCAATAATGGGTCTTCCAAATGGACAATCCCCCCCAGCAATACTTCCAAAGTTGTGGAAAAATGGGCTTAAGGACAACAAAGTCAAGGTATTGGAAGTGGCGCCATGCTACAAAGCCCTTGACTGCAATCCTGTAGAAAATGTGGTTGGGCAGAACTGAAAAAGCCGTGTGCCGAGCAAGGAGACCTACAAACGCTGACTCCGTTATCCACTCTGTCAAGGAGGGAATGGGCCAACAATTCCCCAACTTTTGTGCGGAAAGCTTGTGGAAGGCTACCGAAACGTTTGACCGCAAGTTAAACAATTAAAGACAATGCTACCAAATAACTAATTCAGTGTAATGCTGACCCACTGGGAATGTGATGAAAATAAATAAACGCTGAAATAAAATCATTCTCTCTGCTATTATTCTTTCCATTCTTTCAAATAAATGTGGTGATCCTAACTGACCTAAGACCAGGGAATCTTACCTAGGATTCAGTGTCAGGAATTGTGAAAAACTGAGTTTAAAATGTATTTTGGGCTAAGGTGTATGTAACTTCCGACTTCAAACTGTATTTCCCTTTAGTACCGATAAGTATTTTATATTCTGCTACCAGTCACTTTCAGCCCTGTTTACATGTATATTCGCGCCTATTCACGGGCCGACACTTGACACCTCGTACACGCACACTAACCCCCACACCACTCAAACAATACCACCCACACCCACACCTGCACATGACAACACACTCACACGCAGCACGCCCACACACTTACACTACCACAGCATACACCAACTGCTTAGCAAACCCACACGCTTACATAACCCCCACCACTCACTAATAACAACCCACACAACTCGCACTCACACGAACACGACACCCACACACTGCACAATAACACCCACACACTCGCACTCACACGAACACGAAACCCACCACACCTCACACTAACACCACACACTGTACACTCACACCTCACACACTCACTCTTACACCCACACGCTTACACTAACACCCACACCACTCAATCTAACCCCAACACTTACACTAAACTCACAAACACCTCATCTTACACGCCAAACGTACACTATTATATTGTACACATACACCACCACATCATCCACACCACCACACATCACACACAGCTTATGCTGCTGCCATCTGTTTACAATTAATTATTATTATTGTCATTTATCCTGATACGCAGTTACGTATTCTCCTAATCACTGTCTACATGTACATACATGTAAAACTGAACCTCCAGCATTGCTGCACATTGTCAAATGTAGTGCTGGGCGTCTATTATTGATGCCTCCGCTGTTCTAACCTCTTCAACCCATCTTATCTCAATCTTCCTGCCTCTCCACTCCCAGCTTCCAGACACACACACACACACAACACAAAACATTGCCACACGCACGCTCGCACGCACGCACACACAGACATTGAACTAAATTGGTTTTGTAAATCACAAGAAAGATAATTAAGACATTTTTTTGGTATTTTGAAAAATAATCTGGGCATAGGCCTACAATTGAAAGCCAGTTGGACAGCAGAACAAGCTGAGGTGTGTATTCTATCTGCATCGCCACTGGCATGGCTTTACCATTTAATTAAATGTATTTCTTATTTTTATGAGATTTTATAGCTCAAAAGCCCAGCAGTAAGACCGAGCACGTGTGTTGTGGTGGTTGGTGTGTGGTGTGTGTGTGGTGTGTGTGTGGTGTGTGTGGTGTGTGTGTGTGTGTGTGCTGTGTGTGTGTGTGTGGTGTGTGGTGGTGTGTGTGTGGTGTGTGTGTGTGTGTGTGTGTGTGTGTGTCCGTTTATTTCACTACACTGATTTGCCAGGGATTATGAATTAGAGCTTTCTGCCTCTAATGGGCAATGATTGCAGGGGAATGTCACAGGCACAAAATATATTGAGCTTTTTTCACCTCTTCTTTTTTTGCTCTTAATTGCTGGGAAAAAGGCAAGGAGAGGTTGCCATTTCTGTATGCCGAGTCCAATAGGGCTTGCTACAAGTAATGTTAATAGACTCTCTGCTGCTCCACAGCCTGCCGCAGGCCAGTTTCTCTAAAGAGAGTCCTCTCCACCGAGCCTCTTTAGGAGTCACCGGGGCTTCTTCTGTGCCAATCATTTAATGAAACCCTCCTCCTCTTCCGTCCAGGCTGAGTAAGATACGCTGACGCCACGGCGCGATCCTATTCCCGGCAGCAGCTTTTGTGGCTCTGTCACCATGGTTATTCATATAGCTAACATACTGAAGCGCCGTGGTACATCATGCTGCTGTTCATACTGTAGCATGCCTGTGGTGTGTGAAATGCTTTCAGTGTCAGCATTTTAGGGAAGACTTAAGTGAACCGTTCTCGTCATTCGTTCTCTTTCTGTCTCTGTAGTTTATTACTGGAAATGACACACTGCTTCCTCACGTTTCTCTCGGCTCCTTTCCTGGACACTTCTGTCATGGAGTGTTCGCGGTGTTCCACGTGTGGGAATGTGTGTGGCATGGGCCGTGCTCCTGGGTCTGTTAATGGTAATGATTTATAAATCAGAAGGAATTACCTGATGCTGTTTCCAGGGTCTCACGTAAAAAGCAGAAGCGATGTGATGATCAAGGCCTGTAATAGTGGAGGCTGTGGAACTGGGAGGCTGCCCGAACCGGAAGGTGTGTGCCCTACTTCCGGCTTCTGAATTGGATAGGTTAAGGGTTGGTCATGCCATAATGAAGGTCAGAGCAGCCAATCTGAAGGGAAGGCAGTGGGAGGGGAAGGGGTAAACTTGTTGAGCTGTCCGCTCTAGCAGCCAGAGGGTGGTGTATGCGCGCCTAATGTGTGTTGCCGTGTGGGAGCAGTCTGTGTGTGGTGTTTCTGGGGGTCAGAGGTCATTTCTTCCTTGGTTGTTCCACTTCCTCGCTCTTCTCTGGTGTTTGACACGTGGCGTTTATTAAGAGCTGCGAGGCCTGCTGCATTCCTCTCAGCAGACAGAACAGCAGCCTAAGCGTACCCTATCCCTCATTAGATCTCAATTTCGGTGAGTCCCATGGGAAGTGAGCACGATCATTTAGCGGATTGCGGGAGCGGATTTGTTTTTGCTCCACAAGTTTGTTTAGCATTAAAGTCTGTAGTGCTGACCATGTTCTTAAGCTACCCTTCAGTTTTTAACATCTAATTGTTGCCAATAAATCATATGTGGCCACTTATCCTTACGTGTGCTGGGGTTGAGTCAATTTTCCTCTATATGGAGAGTACGGTGTCTGCGGTTAGCGGGTGGTGTGTGCGATGCGGTGCCCCGTGTGTGTGGGTGCTGTGTGGTGTGCTATGATGCTGTTAAGGTGTGTGTGTGTGTGTGTGTGTGCACGTGTGTGTGTTTGTGTGTGTGTGTGTGTGTGTGTGTGTGTGTGTGTGGTGTGTGTGTTGTGTGTGTGTGTGTGGTGGTTGGTGTGTTGTGTGTGTGTGTGTGTGTGTGTGTTTTTGTGTGAGTGTTTGGGAGTGAGAGATGGACCTGGACCTCTCAGTAGCCTGCTTACTGCTGCCAGATTTTGCTCGGTTCTGTTCTGATCTCCCTCTCCTGCTGTTGTCTGGGTCCCGTTCTCTCTCTCTCTCTCTCATCTCTCTCTCTCTCTTCTCTCTTCTCTCTCTCTCTCTTCTCTCTCGTCTCTCTCTCTCTCTCTCTCTCTCTCACTACAAAAACATCACCATCTGTCGTGTCCTGGGTTTCTTTTTTACTTCATGTCTCTGTCTCTTCTTTAAACTCACACCACAGAGAACAAACTCAGGCCACGACATATCTGTTTCTCCCTTGGTCCTCTCCCTCATCTCCTGGTGTATATTGACCCCGGAACGTTATGGAGGTAATTGGAGTAACAGTAATCGTCAAGACGATACATTTTGTACAGTATCATTCTTCCCCATGTTTTTCCTGCTTTCTCCTTCTTTTCACCTGGGTGAACCATATTTGGGCCGCTCGTCTTAGAGAGTTGTGGGGGCTCCTGCTCCTGGTATTGATTCTACTGTCCAATCTCACTTTATTTTTACATGGCTTTTCCACTCCCAGGAGCTCACCAGGTATCTATGTGCTTTGTGATGGAAGGGCTTCGGTAAATAAGCGCGGAAAATACCCATTGATTCTCCTTTTGAAGATCTGATGTATTGGATCTGAAGGATCAGCTTTTTGTGTTCTCTGTTCACCCTTCATCCCGCCATGAGGTAAACCAAGGCACTGCGAACTCAGTGCTCACTCTCTTTCAGAAACACAGACAGAGATGCACACGCGGACACTTGTGCTGTAGTGAGGATATACCTTTGGACACACATGGTAACCCAGTGTTTTCAGTCCATAAAGTGCCGATGAGCTCATTATGGACTGCCACATTAAGAAAGTGTTTCTGAGATGATGTCAACCCTGTAATCGGTGTCCCTCTCTGCTTTCTGGCGCGAAGGCTAACTATCGCTGTCATTCGCACCGCCAGTCCCTCATAGCAGATCCTAAGGTAGGACCTGACAGACTGCGCTGACAATCCTTTCACAGGGTTGCCAACTGGTGGCCCACAGGTTTTGTTTGGCCCCAAGTTTTCTGAGCATGCAAATAATATATATATAGTTTTGTTTTTGATATTATTGGAACATAAAAGACTGTATAAACAACCTGCAGAATCAGCTTTCAAGTGATTTTCAATTTTGGAAATCCTGTTCCATAAGTGATTCCCACGCATAATAAGTAAATATACGTGATCGTATACAAATGTGACGGTTTGGAAATGAATATGTTTTAGTCAAATATTTATTGTTTTGGCTTCTTGTGGGCCAATTTGCCAGTCTTAAAAAAGAAAATGTCTGAATGTAGTTGATGATTCCTATCCTATACCATCGTTGGGTCCTGGTGAGAGCATGATATTCCACCGTCTGCTGAGTATCTAAAGCTGTAAAAAGCTGCGAACATATCTCACTGCTCTGTGAGGCCTTCATTTTCATGTAAACGAGGGATGACACTGGCACATCACTAGAATCTGTCTGCTCCACTGTACCCAGGGGATTGTGGGTATGCGCGCTGTGTGTGATCGTTCCACATAATGCAACCTTAAAGAAGTGTTAAAACACGTCCTACACGTTAACGCGCGGATAACACATTTTCATGTGCTAAGGTCCACATTATTTTAGCCCAGCTTACCCACATAAGCTATTAATTGTTATGTAAATGGTGCCACACACTCAGGGAAACATCAACAGAGAAAAAGCGATTTAGCCTAATTTGTAATTCCCAGGTGCTAAAAAGAGTGAGTTGTGTAGTAATATGTTAAAGATTGGATTTTAAACAGGGGCTGCCAGTAAAGTCAACTGAAAGTAAAGTTTTCTGCATTTATTACGAAGTCCCTTTAGTATCTGCCGGAAAAAATTACGATTGAAAACTCTCCGGAATGCTACAGCACTGATTTGCTCTTGTTCTACTTTAATACATTAAAGTGGCTCTGCAGAATCAGCTTTTTAAGCAAAGGTCACTTGACGTTCCATTGATTTAGCATTTTATGTTATTTGCGTAGCCTCTCTCTTCTCTGCGGGGAATGGCATTATGCAGGCAAGGAGAGTGTGTGTGCAGAGTGCGTGTTGCAGTGTGCTGTGTGTGCTGCTGTGTGAGAGGCTGTGAACGTGGCCTGGGTTGTAGCTCAGTGGAGACGGGGGACGGGGCTAGCCTGCCACTCTCTAACAAGTATAAGATACAGCCAAGACCCCTCACCTCTGCACGCAGCAGCTACCAGCAGCCAAGCCACTAACACTTGTTGCCAGCCTTCACATTGAAAATTGTTGTCATTAGTCCGTTTTAAATTTTTGTCCAGCGGAAGGTGTTGGCACCTCTCCCTGTCTCTATTGATTCCGCTCCTCTTTAATAATCTCATAAAAACTGTAGTCCTTGCTCTCCTGCCATGTTGGGGCAACAGAACAGGAATACCCACCCAGGATAAACCAGACAGGAATCACACACCTCTATCTGACACCCTAGGATGAGAGGAAGGGAGGGTGGAGGAAGGAAGGGGAGAGGGCTTTGTGTGCTGTAGTGTTGGGTCTGTAAGTAGGGTAGAGGAGCGAGGGTGGAAGACCAATATAGGGGTAGAGGGTCAGACAGCCCGCTGTGGGAGGGCCTGGGCTGGTGAGGGTGTTTTGTTCGGTGTTTCTGTCATCCTGGAAGACAATACAACCCAGCCAGCAGTAAAGAATATCCATCAGACAGTAGAGCATGTTCACGGGTATCAGAGGCTCTGTGGTGGCTGTTAGTGAGTGGTATGGATCAGTGGGTTGTTTCTCTAATTAGAACATTATAGGCTCAGTTATGAATAACTCCCAGTAAAGACTGAGCCAGACTCTCTGGTACAGGGAGTACTCTCTACATCTGCCATAATAAGGGCCCTGGCAAACTGGAGCTGGCTCTCTACCTCCATTGGATTCAATAACACTGATTAGAATGTGGTTTGCTTTGATTAAACAAAATAAATCCTTAATTCTTTGCTCTTGCATTTGTATATCAGTGTGTCAATGAGTTTGTGTGGTAGGAGCGTGTGTTTGTTGAGTGGCACGCAGTGAGATGTTTAGTCAGCAGCCTATGATTTATTTAGTCTTAGTCTTGGGTGTAGTAGCATATCAAAGTGCTGGTCTCCGCAGCTCCCTCTGTGGCCAGTGGGTAGTGCTTGGTGGGTGGTGACGACGGAGGCTTGGCCCTGACCCACAGGGTGTATAGATGCAGTCGGAAACTGTGCTGTCGTTAATAGAGGAGCTGCCTCTCTCAGTGTGTGGCAGTGGGGAGAGTGCGACGACAGTAGAGCTCTCCTGCAGAGAGGGCAGGTGTGTTAACCCTCTCCCTGTTTCTCTCTTTCTCTCTCTCGCTCTCTGCTCTCTTGGTCTGCTCCACCCAGCCGCCACTCCTCTCCTCCCGCTCCGCTGTGACAAATGGCTCCTGACGGCTGATTGTTGGTTGTCAAAAGTGGTCCTTGTGCCGCCGACGAGGGGAGGTGGATCGAGCTGGAAAACAAGCTGCATCTTCCAATTTCCAGCTCCGCCACCGCTCCTCAGCCTCGCCCACAGAAACACTCACAGGCAGGCAGCCCACGGCAAGCCAAGATGTCACTTCTCAAATTGATATTCTCTCGGTCTGACATTGAATGCATCAATTAATAGCCGTTCATGATTTATCAGCGTATTCATTAATTTTCATTCAACCTCAGTGATGTAGCTTTTCTGGGTTTTGTAAGTTCTTTTTTGCACTAGAGATGTTTCAGTGACATCCTCTGGCATTAGTAATGACAAGGGAACTAGGAAAAAGGGAAAAAGAGGGTGAGAGAAAGACAGTACTTTTGAAACCAGCCATAAAGTCGTTAGTTGGGAGGGGGCGACCAACTTTCCTTCCCACAGCTGCCCCAGGATGTCCTGACGAGCTTCTAGAGGAAGTCATCAAACTTGGCCTGAGTTCCCTCCCATGACAGTAGTTTAGAACCCTGCACTTTCTGCCCTGCATAGACAGTTTAATCTCCCAACACTCCTCAAGGACATTAGAAATCCAAATCCTGCTTGTCTGGATTGCACTGAAATTAATCCAGTTTGGTTGTTCGTGCCCCTGGGCCATGTGGTTACAGTAACATGAAACACTAAACATGCCCGCTGGGCCATGTGGTTTACAGTAACATGAACACTAAACATGCCCTGGGCCATGTGGTTACAGTAACATGAACACTAACATGCCCCTGGGCCATGTGGTTAAGTAACATGAAACACTAAACTGCCCTGGGCCATGTGGTTACAGTAACATGAAACACCTAAACATGCCCCTGGGCCATGTGGTTACAGTAATGAAACACTAAACATTCCCCTGGGCCATGTGGTTACAGTAACATGAAACACTAAACTGCCCCTGGGCCATGTGGTTACAGTAACATGAAACACTAAACATGCCCCTGGGCCATGTGGTTACAGTAACATGAAACACTAACACCTGCCCCTGGCCATGTGGTTACAGTAACATGAAACACTAAACTTGCTCCTGGGCCATGTGGTTACCATAACATGAACAAGTAACATGAAACACTAAACCTGCCCCTGGGCCATGTGGTTACAGTAACATGAAACACTAAACCTGCCCCTGGGCCATGTGGTTACAGTAACATGAACACACTAAACCTGCCCCTGGGCCATGTGGTTACAGTAACATGAATACTAAACCTCCCTGGGCCATGTGGTTACAGGTAACATGAAACCTAAACTTGCCCCTGGGCCATGTGGTTACAGTAACATGAAACTAAACATTGCCCCTGGGCCATTGTGTTACAGTAACATGAAACACTAAACTGCCCTGGGCCATGGTGGTTTACAGTAACATAAACACTAAACATGCCCTGGCCATGTGGTTACAGTACATGGAAACACTAAACATGCCCCTGGGCCATGTGGTTACAGTAACATGCAATATAAACATGCCCCTGGGCCATGTGGTTACAGTACATGAAACACTAAACATGCCCCTGGGCCATGTGGTTACAGTAACAGAAACACTAAACATGCCCTGGGCCATGTGGTACAGTAACATGAAACACTAAACATGCCCTGGGCCATGTGGTTAAGTAACATGAAACACTAAACTTGCCCCTGGGCCCGCATAAGTGGGCTTGGTACAGTAACATGAAACACTAAACATGCCCTGGGCCATGGTGGTTACAGTAACATAAACATAAACATGCCCCTGGGCCATGTGGTTTACAGTAACATGAAACACTAAACTTGCCTCCTGGGGCG
>NC_036863.1:32699039-32701756 GCF_002910315.2 Salvelinus sp. IW2-2015 | reverse complement strand
GCCTTGTGGTTAAGTAACTATGAACCTAAACATCCTGGCCATTGTGGTTACAGTAACATAAAACACTAAACATGCCCGCGGCCATGTGGTACAGTAACATGAAACACTAACACGCCCCTGGGCCATGTGGTTACAGTAACATGAAACACTAACACTGCCCCTGGGCCATGTGGTTACAGTAACATGAAACACTAACATGCCCCTGGCCATGTGGTTACAGTAACAAAATAAAGTAACATTGAAACAACTTAATCATGCCCCTGGCCAATAGTGGGTGCCCCTGGGCCATGTGGTTACAGTAACATGAAACACTAAACCTGCCCCTGGGCCATGTGGCTACAGTAAACAGCAGCAGTCATTCTATAGAGAGCTTTAGGAGTGTCTCTGAGTGCATGTGAATGTGACTAATGTGCACTACACAATCTGAGATGAGTCAAAGGTCACAGTGGAATAGAGGGGGCTGCGCTGGATTATTTACCCATGGTCCTCTTCTCTTATTAGCCTTGCTGTCTCCTTATCTCCTCTTATGTCATCCTTGGTTCTGCATGCCATCCTGGCTCCTTCACCCCCTGACCTCTGACCCTGTTTAGGCTTCCTTAAGCCCTGGAGGTTGCTCACTGTTGAAATGTTGTTGATATTATGGACTGGGTGTTTGTGTTCCAAGTAGGCTGATTGTATAATTATATGGTATTCACTGTTATTATCAAATAAAATCACATTTTATTTGTCACATGCTTGGTAAACAACAGGTGTAGACTAACAGTTAAATGCTTACTTACGGGCCCTTCCCAACAACACAGAGAGAAATAGAAAAATAACAGAAAGACAATAACACTAAATGCATCATATGTAATGATACCTTGACTATATACACAGGGTACCAGTACCGAGTCAATGTGCAGCGGTACGAGGTCATTGAGGTAGATATGTACATATAGGGGTGGCAGGTAGCCTATAGGTAGGGGTAAAGTGACTAGGCAGCAGGATAGACAGCAGCAGCCATGTATGTGATGAGTCAAAAGAGTAGGTGCAAAGGGGAGGTCAATGCAGATAGTCCAGGTCCCTATTTGGTTAACTATTAGCGGTCTTATAGCTTGGGAGTAGATATGGGTATGATATAGGTTCAGTTTGGCAATGTATTAACCATATTCAATATATTCAAGCTAAGACTACATGGCCTGTTTGACCCCTTGTCTTCTATTGGTGAATGAACATCCATATCTCTTCATCACATAGTCTGTTGAGCTCCATTATAATGACTGGATTATGGTGTGTGAGAATGACTTRAGAGCAGCAGCTATGTGTTTATGTGTTTATCCAGTGTGGCGCAGCGGTCTAAGGCACTGCTTCTCAGTGCAAGAGGTGTCACATCCGGCCGTGATTGGGAGACCCATAGGGTGGCACACAATTGGCCCAGCGTCGTCCGGGTTTGGCCGGGGTAGGCCGTCATTGTAAATAAGAATTTGTTCTTAACTGACTTGCCTAGTTAAATCAAAACATTTATGGTAATGCTTGTTTAAGCCCAGGCTAAGGTGATCTTTACTGTCTGTCTGTCTGCTGTATACAGTACTACAGACTGAATAGGAGCTGCTTCTCATTCATTCCCACTTGTTCTTTTATTCCAAATTCTTTGTGTTTCCACGCTAGCTCTTCCCTTCTAACACAATGCAATAGAAAATCAATTTCCCTTTGAACCCGCGCCATAAAGAAGGCAGATTGCTTTGTGCGTCAGCCATCAAAACAGCCGAGAAAAGAGCATAGCCGTTCCCTGGTGCGCCAAGGCTGCAGTCGTCTTGTCTCATGGCCTTGTCTCCTTGATATAGGAAGGGGTTAAGCTTTTATCTTATAAATACCTTCAAAAATCCCACGGTCAATGACACATTCAGATATGCCGAGTCCTGCATTAACATAAAAACMAGGTCTTGTTATACAGTGAAATTTCAATGAAGCGAACACAAAATGCATTTAATGAAATTCAGATGCTAAGGCCCCTGCTCCCATGACTCTCATTAAATGGGCTTTGTGCTGTTTCTCCATCTTCTCTTTGTGGAGAAGGTCCTCCAGTGCCTCTAATAAGGTCTGAGATTTCATCATATTCTTGATTTAGAGAAGACAATGTCTGTCTTGTTCAGTTGTTCCTCTCAGCGCTCACGCCATTCTGCCTCTCCAAAAGACAGGGGGCGGGCAGAGTTTCTCCATGCAGCTCATGATAATAACACAACACACACACACACACACACACACACACACACCACACACACACACAACACACACAACACACACACACACACACACACACCACACACACACACACACACACACACAAACACACACAGACGTGCACACACCCACACATAACACACACACACACGTATAATACAGTCATGCATGAGCACACCACACACGCCTACGCCCCACACACACCTTTGACTCTATGACTATTAACACTCCATTAAAAAAGAGGAAATCAAATCATTAATCTTTTAACACCAATCTGGAATTGAAAGAAAGAGAGACTTACATTTATTACTTGATTTCATGAAATGAATTTCACAGACTTTTTCTCTACGACGTCTTCACCCTTCGAAAGTTACAAAGCCGAATCCTGCTACAGAGAGAGAGAGAGAGAGAGAGAGAGAGTGAGGGAATAGAGAGACAGTGAGTTAGGGACGTTCGCAAACTTCAGCTATTAAAAGAAAATGCACCATTGCAGCTAC
>NC_036863.1:32696150-32698811 GCF_002910315.2 Salvelinus sp. IW2-2015 | reverse complement strand
TTGGCAGAGGAAGAGTTCATTAACCAGGGATTAGAGCCTTCCAGGAAGCCCAGTAATGATCTGACTCATCACCTCACTGCTGTTGTCTTCTGCTTCAAAGCACACAGTCGAAAGCTTATGGTCATTCCATCAGTTCAGCTAATCAGATGAATCAATTGAGCACGGCGTACTGTAGCCGTCAATATTTCTGTAACATGTTGATAGATAGTAGACAGTTCTGAGTCTCTGTAGTAGCGGTTGTGGCCCCTCCTGTCCCCCTGTGTGTACACTGTGTGTAGTCTACTGACTGGGTTGGCCCTGTGGCCTGTGATGGGCTAGAGGGAATACTCTCTTCCTGTTACTCTACGGGCTGGGACTCCTTCCTTTACTATGTGGTCTCCTTCAGGGTCATAGACCTGAGTGACGGCGGTGGTGTAGTACAAACAAGAGACCGACTCGTCCATGTATGGCCCTTACTTACCACCATCTTTGTAACACCCTGCTGATCAGAGCCTCCCATAGGAATCACATGAGAAGACCAGAGAGGAAAGGAGACAGGTAGAGGAGAGGGGAGGGGAAAAGAGAGGAGAGGAGAGAATAGGGGGCGAGGGAAAGAGAGGAGAGAAAGAGAGCTGAGAAAGAGGAGAAACAGGCCTGGTTATCTGAACTGGAGATCAGATATTGTAGTCATTCTGAACCCCTTCGTCTCCCTCTTCCATCCCTCATCCCCTCTCCCTCTCTTTRTCCGTCACAGACAAGCTGCTCCTTGAGCCCAGGGACAGACACAGTGTCTGCTTGCAGATCTATGAGACCAAGACAGTGCTATCGATTTTTATATGATATTGCATCAAATGGTTTCATCGTTCAGGGAGCACCAAGCCAGGGCTGCCATTTCGTTTTCCCTGCAGTGGTTTGGAGCATTGTTCGTGCCACCCATCGACAGGCTGGATTGAATTGGACTAGCAGGGAATTGCATGAGATGGGTAACTTCAGAGAAATGGAGGAGAATAAAAAGCTACTTGAAATACTCCAGGTTATTTGTCTTGTTGAAAATAACAGAAGTTGATGTGCTGCACTCTCTCTGTGCGGTAATGAGATGGTTGAGCGTTTCTAAGACAACAGAGGAGAGGGTTAAACCGTTCCTGGGAGTTCAAGCAAGCTTCTTCCCGTTTTCCTCTCTATTAGAATCCACTGGTAGAGCTTCAGATCAAAGCTTTATCTGAAGCATCATCTGCTAACAGTCTGTGCTGTGTATATTTGACTTGCTAATTCCATTCATCATCATTATTATGATTATTATTTAGTATACTCCTGTGGCAGGCAGYGTTCTGTATTCAGGCTGTTTTAGTGTCATCGTGTGTTTTGATGCCTCTCATCTCTGCTTCCTGCCATCTGTTGCATGTTGAACCCCTTCCTTTAATAGAGTATACAGTCAACTGTGTGCCAGGCGACCCGGCTCTGAGGGAATTCAGTAGAGATTGAAACACAGGCCACAGGTCCAGAGCAGTGGACATTAGGGAAGGGTCTGCTAGTAAGGGTCAGATTGTGTAGGTGACGACAGAGCATGTGTCGCCCTCGTGAGGATTTCTCTCATGGTCGCGACTCTGCCTGCCTTTGATGTCCGCTCTAAGCACACGCAGCCGCCCATAAAACATTCAGCAGGCTTTTCCTCTGCTGGAGACAGAGAGGAAGGAGGAGGGGGTTGAACAGAACTCTCTTCAAATCCAAACGTCCCGCTTTGGCCCCTTCGAAATCCAACAGAGTGCTGACATCTGGGAGAACAGAAAGGGGGCGAATGGAGGAGGGGAAGGAGGTAAGGATGGAGGAGGTACCTCAATCAGTGTTTCCTTAAAGCAGCGTGTGTATCTGAGAGGTCCCATCTGTCAGAGAGGCGCTGCAGCGTGGCATGTCGTGCTGAGATCATGGTGTGGTGTTGTGTGTGATGTTCTTTGTGTTGTGTGTGTGGTGATGTCGTGTGTGTGTGGTGTGTGTGTGTGTGTGTGTATGTGTGTGTTGTGTGTGTGGTGTGTGTTGTGTGTGTGTCGTGTGTGTGTGTGTGTGTGTTGTGTGGTGAGTGTGTGTGCTCTTGCTGAACTGACTGACTGACATGACTTACAGACAGTGTGTCACTGCCTCCCTCACTCGATCCCTGGCCATCCTGTGGCCGAGTCAATCTTACAGCAGCGACACATTCAGCCCAACAGCAGCCCATTAGGCCAAAGCCCAGCTCAATACTAATGTGACAATCTATGCTCTTTGATAAAGTCGACACTAGCGCTGAGAAGTGCCTTAAGCAGATCTCTACAGTTCTCCACACCGGTACAACACTATCAAACCATCTCAGAGGCGCTAGATATGCTAGTCTCTTATGGTCTCACAACAACACATATACTTACCTATGGTTCTCTACTCCATTACACTGAGGGTTCCTACCAACAGGAACCCTCTCCATGAGGGTATGGGTGGGTCAGAATGCTCTAATTGGCATATTAACAAATCAAACACTAACTCAGGCACACCTCATACTGCTTTGACAGCGTAACTTATGCATAGAGGCAGGTTGATTAGTCTATCACAACACCAGCAGGTGGCGATATTTACAGGAGACCTAGGAGAGATTAAGGAGATAAGTAGAAGATTATTGTCATTCAGCTCTTCGCCCTGCTGCGTACCTCGCAGATG